>NC_037337.1:24267307-24567307 GCF_002263795.3 Bos taurus
AGTGTCATAATTTTTTTGGTAAGTATTATTCCTAACACTTAACTATGGTTCTCCAATAAATATCTTTTCCTCACACTCACCGTTTACATTTCCGTTAGAATGTTAAAGTTTTGTTTTGTTACGATTGAGGGAAGTTCTTAAGTCATTCGTCGTTAATAGGTATTTTACACAGTATGAAAGACCCAGTAGAACTTGGATTGGAATAAGATACGAACAGATTGCGTAGTCAAAGGTGAACGTCCGTGTGTTATACTGTTTACGATGAAACTTCCAACGTGGTTCCCTTCCCCCGACGGGGTCAGTGTCATACTCATGTCCATCGCCCCCGGACCCTTCGTGACACAGGAACGACGTGTCTTCATCTGTCGACTCAGAGGTCAACCTACCAACGCTACACGTCCCTCTCTACAAACCACCAGAATAAGTTATTTTGTCAGTCAGAGACCAGAAAAAAAAAGTGGGTATAAACTTACTTATCGATATTCCTCAACCCCTGGAAAGGGTCCAAGAACAAATATGGTTCCCTTCATCAGACTTCGACACAGACATATTCACGTCCACTATTGTCTCGACAAAGGAAGGACCTGTGAGTCCCATCTTCCTGAGACGAGGTGGAGCAAAGGTTCCGACTGTGGACACCTCTTTCATCTTCAGTCTTCTTCCTCTTCCCAACAGTCTAATAATTCAAGGTGTTAAATGAAAGGGAAAAGATGTTATTGATTTCTTTGGACTTATTTCAGTCAGAGTCACAGATTGTTATAGATGATTATGTGAGACAAAGGGAATTTGGGAGTTGAGTGTCAGGTCGACGTCGGTATCTTACACTAATTTGAGTTACCCACAGAAGTAACAAAAAGGGTAAATCCTAGTTAACACCTGGGCGTCAGAGGTTGGTCCTCTGGACGAAGATAATGGTTCACTAGGGAAGAAAAGAGATCACCAAAGAAAGTAACAGATGGGTCGGTTATTCTTTTTCCGAGACGAAGAGGGTTCGGATACGTAAGTCTTGGGTGAGTGTACTTGGGAGGTGTACAAGACTAGTCGTCTCCATGGTGGTAGACCACCAGTGTAGAGATTGATGACTTGAGACCAATTTACAGGAAAGTACCGACACGGATACTCCCTGTACGTATTTATGTCGTTTACAGTTTGTTTAATACAGAGTCTAACTTCATTAGAGTTAAGTCAAGTCAAGTCAGTGAGTCAGTACAGACTGAGAAACACTGGGGTACTTGGCGTCGTACGGTCCGGAGGGACAGGTAGTAGTTGACGGTCTCAGGTGGGTTTGGGTACAGGTAGTTCAGCCACTACGGTAGATTGGTAGAGTAGGAGACAGTAGAGGAGGAGGACGGGAGTTAGAAAGGGTCGTAGTCCCAGAAAAGTTTACTCAGTCAAGAACTAGTCCACCGGTTTCATAACCTCAAAGTCGAAGTTGTAGTCAGAAAGGTTACTTGTGGGTCCTAACTAGAGGAAATCCTACCTGACCAACCTAAGGAACGTCAGGTTCCCGAGAGTTCTCAGAAGAGGTTGTGGTATCAAGTTTTTGTAGTAAGAAGTCGCGAGTACGTGTCATTCTTACATCTCTATCTATTAAACAAATATTCGACTTTTCTCCATCTACGACAACGAGAAATAAGTTACTACCCGGATTATATATCAAAAATTTAATATTTTCGTGGTACTAAGTGAGAGGATTTGTTTGTTTGGTTATATATATATATATATACTTGATAGTTAAGTCGGTTATATGGTAAAAGTAAACGGACAATACTTCCTTTTGAGAGAGATTTTGCTTGGACATTCGGTTTCTAGTCTCATTGTCTCTCTTCTAGTAAACTGTAAAGTTGACGGAAATAAGTCTGACAGAGGATTCGACCCAAAATCACCGGGGAACGAAAGAGTCTCTTAACTGTCATCTTTGTCAACTTTACATAGGATTTTACGTTAATGATTTACCGTCTCTCGATTCACAACCAACGTCTCGAAAAGAAACGAGTCGTTGTTCCCAGATCTTCTTCCTCTATCTTTTCTTGTAATTCCCCCTCCACTCCTATAGGTCAAATAGGAGATGAAAGATGACGATCGAGTAAACTAGATAAAAAATTAATATATTAAAAAGTAAGACAGTAGAACCTAGATCAAGGACAAACATTTTACTTAATTTGATTTGGGACAGATGTCCGAGTCGAGATTTAAGAAAATATGATAATCGTCTTGTTTGAAATAACTCCGACGAATATATGTTACATTTCACTACTCTCTCTCACCCCTCTTTGGGGAACGTGAGACCTTGGGGTTTGATAAAAGCGTAGGGACGTCAGAAGCCCCCGACGTCAACAGGTGATTAATTGGGATCCTGGAAGGAACCTTACTTAGGGATAGACACTAAAGTAAAGAGGATATTCTAGTTCCTCTTATATTTAGGTATCATTTTACCGTATTACCCTGCACCGAGTGACTTACATTCGTAGTAGTTGTCACTCCAGTTTCCCCGAAACACTGACTTAACCATCTTCTACAAGAAAACCACTAAGTAAGATATTCAGAATAAAGTAGAACATCTTTATTTTCTTTTTTGTAGACGTGTTCACCTCCTGGACCTCCTTCATCTACTTACGGTTGTCTATTTCGTTCTCCGAGAAAGATTTCGTTGGTTTAACGAAAGACCGAAGACAGAAAGAGGAACGTTCACATACACCCCTAGTGGATATAGTAAAAATCTTTGTCCGTTTTACTTTTAAACTTTAGAAGAAATGTTCTTCGTCTCATTTCAAAGTCATCCATTACAAAGATCACCCGAAGGGACCACCGAGTTTACCATTTCTTAAACGGACGTTCCGTCCTCTGGACTCAAGTTAAGGACCCAGGTAGGGACCCAGGTTAGGGACCCAATCCTTCTAGGGAACCTCATCCTTTACCGTTGGGTGAGGTCATAAGAACGGACCTCTTAAGCACCTTTCTCCTCTACCGTCCGATGTCAGGTACCCCAGTGTATCTCATCTTGTCCTACCTAGCTGATTGTGAAAGTGAAAGTTACAAAGATCACCGTGTAAAAAGATTTTACGAAATTGAGAAGTATGTTTAATCAAAGTACATAGACTTAGATTAAACAACTCTGAAAGCCAGTAAAATCCAAGTGTCTTTTTAATTTCTCTCCTGCGTCTCCAAAGGTCATATGAAGGGTGAGGGTGTGAACGTATTGGAGAGAAGAATAGTTGAAGGTGTACTCTGACCAGATAAAGAGTGGTGACTACTCGGGTATAATTGTGTAATATTAGCGGGTTTCAGATATCAAATGGTCCTAAGTGAGAACCACAACATGTAAGATACCCAAATGTGTTTCCACATCACCGTACACAAGTGGTAATATCATAGTGTCTCTCATCAAAGCGAGGATTTTTAGGAAACACGAGACGGGTAAGTAGGAAGGTGAGGGGAGTTAGGTACGTTAGTGACCAAAAGTGAGAGAAATATTAAAAAGGAAAGGGTCTTACAGTATATCAACCTTAGTATATCATCCGTCGGAAAATCTAACTGAAGAAGTGAATCATAGTACGTAAATTCAAAGGAGACATAAAAATACCGAACTGTCGGGTAAAGAAAAATTGTGACTTATCATAAGGTAACAAACCTACATGGTGTTAAATGAATACGTAGGAGAACAACTTCCTGTAGAACCAATCAGGGTTTAAAACCATTAATACTTATTTCGACGAAATTTGAGGGTACGAAAGAGAATCGTTGACGGTAGTTACAAACCACGAGGAACCGAAAGTCTGTGTAGTGAGGTCAGAGACGGAACAGAAGTGTATTTTTTAATAAAAAGAGTATAAACAATAAGTCAAGTCAAGTTAACGAATCAGGACAGACTGAGAAACGCTGGGGTACTTAGCGTCGTGCGGTCCGGAGGGACAGGTAGTGGTTGAGGACCTTAAGTGAGTCTGAGTGCAGGTAGCTCAGTCACTACGGTAAGCCGGTAGATTAGGAGACAACAGGGGAAGAGGAGGACGGGGGTTAGGGGGTTCGTAGTCTCAGAAAAGGTCACTCAGTTGAAAAGAGTACTCCACCGGTTTCATGACCTCAAAGTCGAAGTCGTAGTAAGGGAGGTTTCTTTAGAGTCCCGACTAGAGGAAGTCTTACCTGACCAACCTAGAGGAACGTCAGGTTCCTTGAGAGTGAGTTCTCAGAAGAGGTTGTGGTGTCAAGTTTTCCTATGGTCCTGAGTTTTTAGACTTATGTCTGAAATTTTTGTAATGTAAATTAAGGGAAAAGTGAAACTTCCTTGTGTGTGCACGTCAATTGGTTTTTTTGACTCAGTAGAGAAAGATAAACAACTAGTGGTATATAAAAAGGTTCGTACAAGGTAGTGTCTTTAAATATACATCGAATGTAAAATAGACAGTCCACGTGATCTAACAAAATTGTCCTGTGACTTATAACCGTAGATGTAGTCAATACTGTTACCGAGGTATAATCTCGAAACATACGTACTCTCTAAAGACCCTTCTTCTTCCCGTTTTTTTTTTTTTTCACTTTACTGTCAGGACTTCCTAGACTAGAAGTCTCCTTTTTTACGACTTAATACTTAGACCTTTGGGTTTCTCCATTGTTCCCATGAACCTGCCACATCATGACACCTCCCGACCCCGACTCCGTCGACGTCAAACCCATGTCCGACGTCCGACGGACCCTCGTGACACGGAGGTGGCGTGTCTCCATCCACCGACGCAGAAGGTCGACCCTCCGACACTACACATCCCATGATATGGCGAGGAATCTTAAGTGACACCTTGAGTAGGAAAGTAAGAAGAAGCAGGGACTTCGATACTTTTTGTCGGACCACTCCGACGGAGCCCTAAGACGACCTTGGTGACGTGTGACAGGTGACACAGTCTTTTTAACGTGGAGTCTCATCTCAACCGAGGGAGGACGTCCGAGTTCTGACTTCCTGAGACGAGGTGGAAATGAGGGGAGTGGGGACGAACCTTTCTCTCTCTTCGTTTGTGCTTACTACAGTACCTACCCCAAAGGTCTGGTCCTTTCATAGAGTCCTTTGTGGACTCCTACGTCCTGGTAGATCCTCGAGGTCCAGTCGAACGGAGGGGAGGGAGGGTGACTGTCGATACCTGTGAGGGGTCAAGGGATAGACCCTACTGGGGTTGAGTGTCGTTTAGACCTGGGTGTCTTTGGGGTCGTCCCGAGGGGTAAAAGAGAAGTACTAGGGAACGGGTCAATGACTCCACGGAAGTGGGGATGAGACTTCTTATATCTCAGAACCCCGGTCTCTTTAAAACAAGAATGACAGTCATACAAGGTGGTCTTAGTGACTCGTGGTTAGTGTAGACTCCACTCAGTTGAGTGAATTGTCCTTTGAGGTGGGTGGCACCGGATCACTCTGACGTCATTCCAGTCGTTAAAGAGGTTTTAACTCCAAACCCCCCTGTCTCGTCTCTCCATTTTCTTTATAAAGGCTATACACTTCAGCATTTCTTAAAAAAAAAAGAATTTTCTGATATACATTCTCTTCTAACACCCTATCACACACTCCTTTCCATCTACCATAAAGATCTTCTTAACACGTCCTACCTAATGCGTCTTGGAACTCCTTAATATCCCTTCCTACTGGGTAAAAAGTTTAACGCATCAAACCGTCTCTGAAACTATTAAACCAATACACTTTTAAGACTAGTTCCTTTTGATAGACTATGTACGTAACAAATAACGTTTTCATTTATGTTAAAGAACTTTAGTAAATCTTTGGTTCTATATATCAACCGGAGACGTGTCTTTACTAGGGTTATTCTTAAACCAACAACTTTTTGTCCTGTACGCATATTACAAGTGAGACGGAATTAAACGTGGAGAGGGAAGGATGACAGGTTGAGAACCTACGGGACAACTGGGTGTCGATTAAGACTAGACCGGTGTGAAAAAACGAGTTTAAGTTATAACAGAAAGAGGAAAGGAAGATAAAAACAAGGAATAAAAAAGGAGAAAGATAAGAACAAGAAAGATGAGAGCTCCTTTATATACTTTTCCATCCTCCAGACCCCATAACCTTATTAAAGACCCAGTCACCCAAACACCTTAAGTCAGTATTTTTAAATTTTTACTTAGGTCCATTGCGTCTACAAAAGACAACTCGAAGGTACGAGAGTCTCGAGTCATCATAGGGATAAAGAGATGAGACGAGTCTCTTAGTAGGAGTGGTACCTAAATGTCTCCATTCCCGATGTCGAAAGGTTTGGAATATATCTTACTGTTTCGACTTTAGACTCTACTTGAAATGTGTTTGTGACAAGGGGAGAGACGTGGAAACGACAGATATTAAACTGACAAGGCGTACGAGAGACCCGAGGAGAGAATTGACAAGGTAGAAACCTTAGTAGTCTTTTCCAGAAGTACAGGCCATTTCTGATGTCACGGGGGATCACCTGACTTTGGTAGTTGTTTCTGGGGAAGGCTGTTTGTTAACGTCGTAGTGTTTAGGGGTCAGGGTAAGTGACGTACGAAGGACTACTTCTTTCATCAGTCTTTTTTTGTCAGTGACGGATCTAGCTTACCTTTGATTTTCATTTGAGAATGAGAATTTTACAGTAAACTACCTTTAAACACGGAATTTTTTAAACTGTTTAAAGTAGAACACGAAAAAAAAGTAAAGAAATCAAGTTTTATTTAGGAATAAATATTTTCAACACGATATTTATACCATTAAATAAATTTTCTTGTTTTAAAACGGTAAACGTCGTTGTCCCTACCTGAACCTCCCGTAATACGATTCACTTTATACAGTCTCTTTCTGTTATGACATACTATAGTAAACACATATCTTAGATTGTTTGTGTTATTTGATCACTTATATTGTTATTTTCGTCTGAGTATCTCTTGTTTGACCACCAATAATCACCTCCGTCCCGGTCATCTCCCCACACCCACACCCTCTACGTTTGTTAACCCATATTCCAGCCGAATTCCTACATAACAATGTTGTGCCTCTTATATCGGTTATAAAACATTATTGACATTTACCTTTCATTGGAAATTTTAACAATGTATCGGTAACAATACCGATGTCAGGTGTCCCAGTGTTTCTTGGTCTATCCTGTCTTCGCTGACTCGTGTGTGTATGTGTTCACTTTCTTTGGTTAGACTTTTTCGATGTATAGTATACTAAGGTTGATATACTATAAGACCTACTTCGTTTTGATACCTCTGTCATTTTTCTAGTCACAAACGTTCCCCAATATCGTTTCTTCCCTTTTTTAAATGTCTTGTGAAAATTCTTTTCTTTCGGATTGGTTACTCATTTTCAGTTTTTCAAATTATCATTTCAAATTGTTTGAACCCATCGAGTCGACCATTTCTTAGCGGACGTTACGTCCTCTGGGGTCAAACTAAGGAGTCACTCTTCAAGGGAGCTCTTCCCTGTCCGATGGGTGAGGTCATAATAACCAGAAGGGACCACCGAATATGTCATTTCTTAGATGGACTGGACCCAAGCTAAGGACCCAACCCTTCCAGGGGACCTCTTCCTTTACCGTTGGGTGAGGTCATAAGAACGGACCTCTTAGGTACCTGTCTCCTCGGTACCTGTCTCCTCAGGTACCCCAACGTTATCAGCCTGTGTCGACTTCACTGATTCGTGTCGTGTCGTGTATGTTTCAAACCCCTTAAAAAACACAACAAGAGTCAAGTAGTTTCTGATTGAAAGTGAAAATACGACTCAAATCTTTCAGTAGTAACGAACAGTATTTCTTAACACCTCTCTTGTCGATAAGAAACGAATGTTCACTGGAGTGAGTCCGGAGGACAAAATCACGAGGGGGTTTGGGAGTTGTGAGTGTGTACACGTGAATACTCCCGTTGTGGTAGACAGAGTTAATAAGTCTCTACTAACCACGGAACAAAAGAATTGGAAACGTGTCCACAAGTCGTACGTAACACTACGTAGAGTGTGCTCCAGATCCAAGGAAGAAGTTGATAAGATGTTCAGAAGCAAGAAGGAATATGAAGAGTAGGAGACTTTAAACAACTATCGTGAGACGTGACGATTGAGGAAAAGAAAGGGATATAAAAGTCCACATATGGGAAAGATTAAAGAAAACATAGAAAATTTATCTCAAGGTCCTCTATTTCTCTACTCACACTCATTTTAGGAAAGGAGAGAAAGGTGACAAAGTAATATATACTCTAAGACAAGGAGGAGGAAAGTAGGATAGAAAGAGATAATTCTTACTATTAAAAACCTCCGACACCGAGAGGATAGTGGGGAGTGCGGTAGGAGACAGTCCTTCTGTAACACGTCTGGTGTGGAGTTGACCGTGTGAAACCAAGATACTTGCATATCATTCCGTATCATTATGGGTGGACCCACTGAACCTTGTTGAACACCTTCGTTCTGAAACGTTGTTATACGTTTTGTGGTGAAGTAACGAATACACCAAAATGGAACTTTAATGAAACTGGGACCTTTTCCTTGATAACCACAGTCTCTCAAAAGTTAAAGTGATTATTCAACCCATACCCCTTATAACGTTCTCTCAAGGTCTTTTGGCAGACAAAGACGAAATAACTGATACGGTTTCGGAAACTGACACACCTAGTGTTATTGACACCTTTTAACACTTTCTCTACCTTATGGTCTGGTGGACTGAACGGAGAACTCTTTGGATACACGTCCAGTCCTTCGTTGTCAATCTTGACCTGTACCTTGTTGTCTGACCAAGGTTTATCCTTTTCCTCATACAGTTCCGACATATAACAATGGGACGAATAAATTGAAGATACGTCTCATGTAGAACTCTTTGTGACCGACCTTCTTCGTGTTCTACCTTAGTTCTAATAACCCTCTTTATAGTTATTGGAGTCTATACGTCTACTGTGGTGAGAAGACCGTCTTTCACTTCTCCTTGATTTGTCGGAGAACTACTTTCACTTTCTCCTCTCACTTTTTCAACCGAATTTCGAGTTGTAAGTCTTTGATTCTAATACCGTAGACCAAGGTAGTGAAGTACCGTTTATCTACCCCTTTGTCACCTTTGTCACAGTCTGAAGTAAAACCCCCCGAGGTTTTAGTGACGTATACCACTGACGTGGTACTTTAATTTTCTGTGAATGAGGAACCTTCCTTTCAATACTGGTTGGATCTATCGTATAAGTTTTCGTCTCTGAAACGATTGTTTATAGGTAGATCAGTTTCGATACCGAAAAGGTCACCAGTACATACCTACACTCTCAACCTGACACTTCTTTCGACTCACGACTTCTTAACTACAAAAACTTGACACCACAACCTCTTCTGAGAAATTTCAGGGAACCTGACGTTCCTCTAGGTTGATCAGGTAAGATTTCCTCTAGTCAGGACCCACAAGTAACCTTCCTGACTACGATTTCGACTTTGAGGTCATGAAACCGGTGGAGTACACTTCTCAACTGAGTAACCTTTTCTGGGACTACGACCCTCCTTAACCCCCGTCCTCCTCTTCCCCTGTTATCTCCTACTCTACCGACCTACCGTAGTGACTGAGCTACCCGTACTCAAACTCATTCGAGGACTCGACTACTACTTGTTCCTCCTGACCGTACAACGCCAGGTACCCAAGCGTTTCCAGCCTGTGCTGACTTGCTGACTTGACTTGACTTGACTACCCCTTATAAGTGAAGAATAAGAATACGAAATCGGTAAACATACAAAAAACGTAGTTGGTCTCTGATTCTCTGTTTGTTGGTATTTGAGAACCTTGGTGTCACCTAGGTCCGGGGTAACGACGAGTCTCAAACACGAGTCAAGGGGGACGTCAAAGACAGTCACACGGTGAGTCTCGTGTCATCATGTGTCGGCTCAGACTGAGAACCTGACTCCGAAAGAGGTTCACCTTCCTCCACCAAAGAAATAACATACACCGAAGTTTTGGAAACAACCAAGGGAACAGCAATCGGAGGTACCGAAAGTCCTCCTCGAGACCTGGAAGAGGTCCTATGACCTGTATGGTCTTTTCTCACCCCATGGACCACCGACTTATTCATGTCAAGTGTCAGTTCCATCGGGGAAGGTTTTCCCAGTGAACCGGCAGGTACACAGAGTGACTCAGAGGTGTCCAAACAGGATCCCCTTTTATTATCTCAAGAGACACTAGAACCCGTATTTTGAGACCCTATTTTAATGCGAATTTCCAAAACAACTGTATTGTCTTCTTTCCTAGGTTTAAAAATCTCCCCAAAACGAATGGGTCGTCCTTCTCATAGTGTCAGTGATTCGGACCTCTTCTCGAGTAGAGATCTCACAGAGGACTTATTGCAAGAACTGAGAATTGTATTCTTTACAACTTCAGTGTCATTCAAATCAAAGACACTCCAAATCTGTGTCCTTTACACAGACACAATCCTTTGACGTGGGAGACCACCTGTCCCTGTCTTTACGTTACGTACATACTTTCTTTCACTTTCACTTCAGAGGCAGGACAGGATGAGAAACGCTGGGGCACTTGACATCGGATGGTTCGAGGAGACAGGTGCCCTAAGAGGTCCGTTCTTATGACCTCCCCAATGGTAAAGGAAGAGGTCCCCTAGAAGCGCTGGGTCCCTACCTTACGTCCAGAAGGCGTAACCTCCGACTGCGAAATGGGAGACTCGGTGGTCCGTCGAACTACGTACATATGACCTTTCTTTCACTACAGCGAGTCAGCACAGGCTGAGACACGCTGGGGTACCTGACAGCGGACGGTCCGAGGAGGTAGGTACCCTAAAAGGTCCGTTCTTATAACCTCACACAACGGTAAAGGAAGAGGTCCCCTAGAAGGACTGGTCCCTAGCTTGAACCCAGAGGGTGTGACGTCCGTCTGAGAAATGACTGACTCGGGGTTCCTTGGGTTCATAGGACCAGAGGAGGGATTTAATGTTTTTGCAATAGCAACTGAAATAGGTACTTCGTGTACAGTCAGAAATCCACCTGGAACCTTTAGACTAGACTATCTGTCTCCGGACTACTTGATACCTGTCTCCAAGCACTGTAACATGTCCTCTGTCCTTTCTGGTAGGGTCCTTTTTCTTTACGTTTTTTCGTTTTACCGACAGACTCCTCCGGAATGTTTATCGACACTTTTCTTCCCTTCACTTTTCGTTTCCTCTTTTCCTTTCTATATGGGTAGACTTACGTCTCAAGGTTTCTTATCGTTCCTCTCTATTTTTTCGGAAGGAGTCACTAGTTACGTTTCTTTATCTCCTTTTGTTGTCTTACCCTTTCTGATCTCTAGAGAATTCTTTTAATCTCTATGGTTCCCTTGTAAAGTACGTTTCTACCCGAGTTATTCCTGTCTTTACATTCCTGGATTGTCTTTGTCTTCTGTAATTCTTATCCACCATTCTTATTTGTCTTCTTCACATGTTTTTTCAAGAAGTACTGGGTCTATTCGTACTACCACACTAGTGAGTGGATCTTGGTCTGTAGGACCTTACACTTCAGTTCACCCGGAATCCTTCGTAGTGATGTTTGTTTCGATCACCTCCACGACCTTAAGGTCAGCTCGATAAGTTTAGGACTTTCTACTACGACACTTTCACGACGTGAGTTATACGGTCGTTTAAACCTTTTGAGTCGTCACCGGTGTCCTGACCTTTTCCAGTCAAAACTAAGGTTAGGGTTTCTTTCGTTACAGTTTCTTACGAGTTTGATGAGTGTTAACGTGAGTAGAGTGTGCGATCATTACAAGTTTTAAGAGGTTCGGTCCGAAGTCGTTATACACTTGGCACTTGAAGGTCTACAAGTTGGACTAAAATCTTTTCCGTCTCCTTGGTCTCTAGTTTAACGGTTGTAAGCGACCTAGTAGTTTTTTCGTTCTCTCAAGGTCTTTTTGTAGACAAAGACGAAATAACTGATACGGTTTGGAAACTGACTCACCTAGTGTTATTTGACCTTTTAAGACTTTCTCTACACTTATGATCTGGTGGACTGACGGAGAACTCTTTGGACATACGTCCAGTCCTTCGTTGTCAATCTTGACCTGTACCTTGTTGTCTGACCAAGGTTTCTCCTTTTCCTCATGCAGTTCCGACATATAACAGTGGGACGAATAAATTGAAGATACGTCTCATGTAGTACTCTTTGCGACCCGACCTCCTTCGTGTCCGATCTTAGTTTGACGACCCTCTTTATAGTTATTTGAGTCTATACGTCTACTGTTGTGGGAATCCCGTTTTTACTTCTTGATTTCTCGGAGAACTACTTCCACTTTCTCCTCTCACTTTTTCAATCGAATTTCGAGTGGTAAGTCTTTGATTCTAGTACAGTGGACCAAGGTAGTGAAGTACCGTTTATCTACCCCTTTGTCACCTTTGTCACCGACTGAAATAATAAGACCCGAGGTTTTAGTGACGTCTACCACTAACGTCGGTACTTCAATTTTCTACGAATGAGGAACCTTCCTTTCAATACTGGTTGGATCTATCGTATAACTTTTCGTCTCTGAAACAGTTGTTTCCAGACAGATCAGTTCCGATACCAAAAAGGTACCATACATACCTACACTCTCAACCTCATATTTCTTTCACCTCGTGGTTTCTTAACTACGAAAACTTGATACCACAACCTCTTCTGAGAACTCTCAGGGAACCTGACGTTCGTCTAGGTTGGTCAGGTAGGATTTCCTTTAGTCAGGACTTATAAGTAACCTTCCTGACTACAACTTCGACCTTGAGGTTATGAAACCGGTGGACTACGCTTCTCGACTGAGTAAACTTTCTGGGACTACGACCCATTCTAACTCCCGTCCTCCTCTTCCCCTGTTGTCTCCTACTCTACCAACCTACTGTAGTGGTGAGTTTCCTGTACCCAAACCCACTTGAGACCCTCAACCACTACCTGTCCCTCAGGACCGTACGACGTACCCAAGCGTTTCCACCTGTGTTGACTCGTTGACTTGACTTGACTAGACTTGACTTGACTAGACTTGACCTTTAGACTAGTTTTCGACAGTTGTGAAAAGTCCAGACAAAACCAGAATCCTGTGATGGACTGTACCTTCAAGAAATTGTTTCGTAAGGTCCATAAAAACATCGACTCTTCTATAGTTAAAAGTATTCGTGAAATTATATCATAAAATATAAGAATACATAGGTAACACCCGGTTGGATGTTAGTGTCTGACAGCTTCTCAAACACCGACTAATGTCTCCTTCACTATTCTTCGATTCAGTAATAACTCACGTAGGGACAAAAAGTCGTAACATGGGTTTAAATATTTCTCATTGACTCTTAATAAACAACAAATCAACGACTTAGTCAGTACAGACTGAGAAAACGTTGGGATTCCTGACATCGGACGATCCGAGAAACAGGCACCCTAAAGGGTCAGGTCTTATGACTACAGTCAACAAAAAGAAGGGGTCCCCTAGAAGGGTTGGTCCCTAGCTTGGACTCAGAGGACGTAACCGTCAGTCTAAGAAATGGTGACTCAGTGGTCCCTTCGGGACGACTACAAATAATGTACGAGTGATTTATAAATGATATGGTTTTTTTTCATTACTTATTTCCCAGAAACTAAACCTTAGTGATGATGAACTTTATTTTATAAAAGAGTCAGGATTTTATTATAGTAAACATTCTTTACAATAGAAAGATTATTTAAAAATTCCCTTTTTCAGTGTGACAGAATAGTTATCAGTTTATTAGGACTTAAAGTCTTAGTAATTTTACACTTTTGTTTCTTTATAGTATTTACTTTAATAGTTTAGGAATCTTAATAGATTCTCGTTATAGAATAAGAGGATGAAGAAGGAACTGAGATTCTATTCTCCCAACCGGATACATTTAGTCTGTTCATGATTAGGATAATATATAAGAATCAAATATAGATCGGAGTTTCTATGAAAGATAAGGTAGACGGTGTAAAACAACGTTTGAAATTAGTTTATTAAAAGGGGGTCACAAACTTTGGGACTTCTACCCCAAACACAGTTTCGAGTCTCTTACTCAATCCTGCGAAAGGAAGGGTCGAAAAGTTTAACAATTTCTGGAGAGTCGGCTATAAGTGTACTGACGACTTTCATCTTAATTACTCACTTACTAAATTTTAATGTCTAAGACCCGGGTGGTTATTGAAGTACTAGTGTAATAGGTCTCGACTCTGGGTGTTTAGACATTAAAAACTCGCGAGGGGTTCTTCAACCCACCGTCGGTCAGGTTACAACCAAATGTTCAAAAGTAAACCCTGTCTACAGGATCTAGTTCCATCAACAGTTTCTAGTCCCTCGTTGTCCTACAAGGGTCTTGACGTATGTAAGAGTTTGGAGAGAAAAACTCATGGTCGTCGTTTTTGTTCGTGAAGAAATCGAAGAAAAATACTGGTAAGCAAAATATTTTGTTTTGGAGACTCCTCATAGTTCTACTTCAAGATTCTTCGTAAGTAGAAGACATTTCGGGACATTGGTATCTAGGGATTTGTGTGTCTACCTTCGAATCGAGTAAGACAAAGACCCTCAAGTGAGAAGAGTCTAAGTGTAGTTCCTTAAAGTACTCAGGTCTCAATCGTGTACTTAGTAAAGGGTTTAGGTCTAAATTTAAATTTTTTGGTCCGAACTATGACGAACCTAAGTGTATAGGGAAGGAAAGAAGAGTGGAAGGTTTAGTGTATGACTTTTTGACGGATATCTTTCTTTAAGACCTTTTAGTCAATGTCTGAAGACAAGACCATCCACCAAAGGGACCACCGAGTCTACCATTTCTTAGGCGACCGTTAAGACCATATATCTTTCTTACGTTTGATCCAACATTACTACATCCTGACTTTTATTTACATATCGTGTACCTACGTCTATCAACAATAGAGATGAATTTTTTTTTTTTTGTATCAAATTCCAGTTACTCATGTATATCCTCTTCATAAAAACGTGAAACCCCGGTATTTTCTTCTGAACATGTTGTGACTTCTCTTCATAAACGACATAAACCTAAAATTACCGAAGTAATTACGTACTTTCACTTTCACTTCAGCGAGTCAGTAGAGGTCTGAGAAACGCTGGGGTACCTAACATCGGATGGTCCGAGGAGGCAGGTACCCTAAAAGGTCCGTTCTTATGATCTCACCCAACGGTAAAGGAAGAGGTGTCTGGAAGGCTGGGTCCCTAACTTGGGCCCAGAGGGTGTAACATCCGTCTGCGAAAATGGCAGACTCGGTGGTCCCTTCAGTAATTACGTATCAACAGAAATTTTATTTAACATGGAGGAATTGAATTATTCTAACTCATACATATATGAACACTTTGGTAGTGGTATTAGTTCTATTACTTGTTACGTAGTGGGGTTTTCAGAGGAGAAAAGAGAAAAATCAGAGAGTCGGGAGAGAAGTGAAGGATGAGGGTAAAAGTTCGTTGTAAAGAGAGTATTTTATCGAACGTATAAGTCATTAGAGTTTATTTACCATACTATACACGGAAACTATCGAAGAAAGTAAGTCGTATTAATAAAATTCTAAGAAGGTACCAATAATATTAGTACAAAGTAAGGAAACATGACAACTCATCATAAGGTAATATATCTATACTAAATAGATATCTATGTAAATAGGTAAGTGGATAATTACCTGTAAATCCAATCAGGATCAAACGCCGACAATATTTATTTTGACGATACTTGTACACACTTATTCTAAAAAATATCAGTGTGAAAGTAAAGAGAACCAGTTATAGACCCTCACGTTACTGACCTCGTAGATGCAATCCATATATAAACTGAAACAAATTGAAAGAATAAAAAAGATCATCGAAAAAACATTTAAGAAACCTAAACTACGAGTCTATTAATACACAGACACTGATTTCTATCTAAGTGAAGAAGAAAAGGTTTAACATACTAAAAACAAAGAAAGAGAACGGAATAACGTGACCGATCCTGGGAATCATGTTATAAGTTATGTTTCACCACTCTCAGTTTTAAGAAGGGAATAAGGACTTTAAACTTCTTTCGTAAGTCAGAAAGTGGTAGTTCACATAAACTACATCTAAAAAACATCTCCTTGAAATAATTCAATTACTTAAGGGAATTCAGGATTAGCGACCCTCAAAAATTAGTTCTTATCTATGACTCAAACAGGTTACCAAAAAGACATCGATATCTCCAACGACAGTAATTAGTAGACGCTGAACAATTAAAGACACCTATGTAATGACTATTTAACAGTGTTGTTTTATACTTTCTTCTATAGTGAGATAGTAGAATGTTTATCATTTTGTTTCGATAGATCTTTGAATTTAAATCTCAATTATCAAAACTTGTGTCTGGATAGATTATCGTTTTAGACAAGGGAAAAAAGGGGATATCTAAAAAAAGTCTCTTTAAAACTCTCTCTCTCCCGTCGTTTTAATGAAGAGCTTAGAAATTTTATAAAATTCTGTCAGAAAATTATCCAAGAGATGAATACGTTTAACTTGATTAATTTATTAATATCTAAACCGGGAAAACGGTTTTCTCCTTTCTTTATATTTCTTATGAGTACTTGAACAAATGTTTTGTCTTTGTCTGAGTGTCTGCATCTCTTACTTGAATACCAACGGTTTCCCCTTCCTACCCCCTCTCTATCAATCCCTCAAACCCTACCTGTACATGTGTGACGATATAAATTTTACCTACTGGTTGTTCCTGGATTACATATCGTATCCTTTGTCACGGATTACAATGTACCGTCGAACCTACCCTACCCTCGAACCCCCTCTTACCTATGTACATAGACATACCGACTTAAGGAAACGACAGGTGGACTTTGATAATGTTGTAACAATTAGTCAATATGAGGTTATATTATATTTCAATTTTTTTAAGTTCGACGTTAAGTATCTACTGGTACTCCATCACGGAACTGGTAAGGAAAGTCTGATGATTAATGAACCGTGGACTCCTCGTTATGTGGTATGGGTCCCACTGTTTGAGAAGATCCAAAGGTATTTGGTGATGTTAAGACTTTGGAGTAAGTACTGATGACTAGTGAGATAAAGAGAAAGGGAACTTTGACCGTACACTATTTCATCAGATTTCGTATCAAAAAGTCTGATTGGTCCTATTTGCAAAGAGTTTTTAAATTTTTAACATGACGGTACACTAGGTCGTTAAGATGAAGACTAATATAATATAAGTTTTGTGAACTTTCTTAAACTATATATTGGGTTTATGACTCTATAAGTATATAGGTACAAAGATGGTTTTCTACCTTCCCTAGGTTTACAAGTAGTTGTCATTTACTCATCGTTTTTCATCACATATACATGTTACCTTATAATAAGTTGGAATCTTTCCATAAAATTTTTTAATGTTGTACCTACTTTAAACTCCTGTAATATCATTTTCTTTACAGTGTTTTACTGGTTATAAAATATTAAACTGAATATACTCAATAGATTACATCAGTTTGAGTATCTTCTCTTTCATCTTGTCATCACCGGTACCCAACCTCCCTGTTTCCTTACTCCTCAATCAGAAAAAAAAAAAAAAAAAAAAAAATTTAAAAACCGACGTGTAACTCCGTACCCCTTATAGTCAAGGGACTGGTCCCTAGTTTAGACACAGGGGACGTAACATTCGTACCTCAGAATTAGTGACTTGTGGTCCCTTCAGGACTTCTCAATCAGAAATTATTCATATTTAAAAGTTAAAAGTTCTACGTTTCTCATGATCTCTACCTGCCACGAACGACTTGTTGTTACATTTACATGAATCATAGTGACCCAACTTGTGAATTTTATCAATTTCATCATTTTGACTTACAGTTTTACTATTTTTGAATTAAAATTTTTTAAATTCCCTCATAAAATTCTTAAGATAAATGTGTAGACGATGGTTTACGTTTATATTCTCCCTCAATATTATGTTCTGGTGAATAGTTAGTAGGTAATGGTAAGTCTAAAATTCCGCGACTCTTTTACTCCAATCTCCATCCTCCTTTAACCTCTGTTCCCATAAAACCTGATACAATTGTGACTAACTTTTTCTCCTGGATCCTCCGTCAGGATTCTACCACCTCCTTATCCTTCCCCTCTGGTGAAGAGGGGTGTTTAAGTAGTCTTCTTGTAAATTTGCGACTCCTTTAAGGTGTTTTGTTGAAGACTTACGACCGTCTCCTGTAGTCCGTGGGTCTTTTCGTCGGGTAACAGAAGCTTTTCTCCATCCTTTTTTATATTTTCTGTTTTTTCTCTGTTTCTCCATCCCTACCTCGAGGCAGGGTCCTTCCCTCAGAATTTTTCTCTTTCAAAGTTTGTGGTCCTTTGTGAGAGTGACGACTTAGACACCGCTCGGAACCTTCGTGTCTCCCGTTGTATTGTCCCTCCTTTTTATTTATTTATTATTTTGGGTGTCTAATACTCGGGTTGTCATTGAGGTGGTCACCTCTTCGTCGTGTCTGCGGACGTTGGTGGTGATCGTCCGTCCCCGACCCGTCCCTCCGCGCCCGACGTAACGAATCTCATTCCAGCCCGGACTTACGGGGCTTCCATTAGTCTCGTTTCATTGAACCCGATCGTTTGGTCTGACACCCTATCTATACTGCACTT
This sequence comes from Bos taurus, assembly GCF_002263795.3. Lineage (NCBI taxonomy): Eukaryota > Metazoa > Chordata > Mammalia > Artiodactyla > Bovidae > Bos > Bos taurus. Next base: position 24,285,838 of record NC_037337.1, read on the forward strand.
TTCGAGATTGGATTCTGAGGCGGTCCTGGTACGTGTCTTGTTTCCTGACTTGTCTTAATCGGTCGACGTCTGGTAGGGGAGGCCACTGTCCGTCGGTCTCGGCCTTCCCCCGTTAACGTCGGGGTCTCTCTGTAATAGATGGTTTGACGTTCGTCCGAAGAAACGATTGATTCTGAAGAACCCCAAGTCCTGTCAGTAGTAGATGGACTCTTCACACGATCAACATGTGGGTCTTTTGACTCGTCGTCCTTACCCTCTCCGCTATTCAGTGTCACTGGTGTGAGTGGTTTGTGGAGTAGTGGATTCGATGAGCCTGGACCCTTCTCGTGTTTTGCGTCCGTGTTACCTCAGACGCGAGACTCCTGATGGGCTCACGGACCTGGACTCACCGAATCTGGATCCTCCACGTACGTCGGGTCCCGGTCGGAACCTGCCAAGGGCCACCTCGTTGGATCTCGGACTCGACACACCCGTCCCTCCCGTGTACACGGTACTCGCTCGTGTCCGGGTCACACCGACTCTGTGACGCTCGTGTGTGGTCACAATAAACAAACGTCGTAGGGAGGGAGGGGTGTCGCTCTGGCTTGTTCACTCGGATTTTTTTTTTACACAGGTGGTGGCGGGGGAACACAGTCCCGTCTTTAGTCTGTGACTTCTCTGGTCGTTTGTCTTCTTCGATTTTGTCTCCCTTGTCGGAACCATCACTTCCACGTTATCTAATTTTGGGACATCAATGATGACTGATGTATCCTTCCCCGGATATCTAGAACTCCTTATATTCGACCTTGTTCCTTGATAGACTTTTACTTGACTGGGGTGTGACGGTGTTGTTGTGGTCTCTTTCAGGATCTATATAAAAATAATAAAAATGTTAGTAAGAAAAAAAAAAAATTGAAATTTTTAAAAATTCATGAGATAATGAACAAATTAAAAGTAAAAATTGGATGATAATGAAAAGTTTTTTTCTGGGATAAAAAATTTCGTTTGAAGTATATATATATAATATATATAAAATTATTAAAAACACTGAAAAAAAGAAAAGAAATTATAACATAAAAACTTTTAGGTTGGAGATGAGATCTAAAAATTAGAAACGAAAAACCATAAACAATAGTTAAAAGATGGAAATTCTTGGGTTAGAAGTCATGGGTAAAAATGAACCCTCGTTCTAATGACTGAACTGAAGAGAGAGGAGGAAACCTGAGAGGAAAAAGAGGTCGTCCAGCGGAGACAGAGGAGGGAGGGGGAAGAGAAGAGCTGGGTTGAGACACTTAGAGACACACAAGATCTGCCACCTCTTGTCGATCCTTGACTAATGACCGACCTAGACAGAGAGAGGAAAAGTAATGGGGGAAAATAGGAGGACCTGTGGGGACAGAGGAAGGAGGGAGAAGAGAAGAGACATATTGACACACTTGTAGAGACTCGCCAGGTCTGACACCTCGTGTGTATTCTTCACTAATAACCGATCGAACGAGAGAGGAGAAAACTAAGGTTGAGTAGAGTAAACCCCTCTTCCGTTACCGTGGGTGAGGTCATGAGAACGAACCTTTTAGGGTACCTGTCTCCTCGGACCATTCGACGTCAGGTACCCCAGCGATTCTCAGCCTGTGCTGAAGGACCTCTTAGGTCCCTGCCACCCCGACCACCCGACGGCAGATACCCAGCGTGTCTCAACCGGTGCTGACTTCACTGAATCATCGTCGACGTCGTCGTCGTAGAGTAAACCCAGTGGAGATTGAGGGAGGAGGGAGAAGAGAAGAGGTACATTGAGACACTTGGAGAGACCCACAGGGAGTGAAACCTCTTTGAAAAGTAAAAATTGTATCTACAAAATAGTTACCTCGACATATCTTCTTCAGAACTCTGATGACATTTTTATTCTGACTTTTGGTCTTCGTCCTCCTAATTCAGGTTTAGGACTCTTGTGGTCTCTTGAGGACTGAGGTCCCTTGTAATTATCTATCCTCGAGTAGTTTGCGGAGGTATGGATGTGACTTTGGTTCGTGGTGGGTTCCCGGTTGTTCAAGGTCTCGTTCTGTATGGTACGTTTAAGAGGTCGTTGTGTCCTTGTGTCGGGACTCGAAGTTATTTGTCCGACGGGTTTCAATGAAGTATTGGTAACTGTAGAGTATTGAGTAATGACCTGTGAAGTAACGTGAGGTCTCTCTTCTTTAGGTCGAGGTGGGTGGTCTTGTGACTGTGTTCGAAGGGATTGGTTCTTTGGAACTGTTCGGTGACTATGTTGGGGTGGGTGTCGTTCCTTTGCGGTGTTATTTCTCTTAAGGTGTTTGACGGTCTTATATCTTTCCGGTGGGGTTTGTACCGTTATATTTGTTCTACTTCTCTGTCTCCTTATGGGTCGTCCGTTTCCTTGTCCTATTTACGGGTGGTTTGGTTTGTTTCTTCCTTCTCTATCCCTTAGATGGACTATTTCTTAAGACTTAGTACTATCACTTTTACCAGGTTTTAGAACTTTAGTTTTACCTTAGTGTATATTTATCGGACCTCTGTTCCTAACTCTTCTACGTTCTTTCCAAATTGTTCCTGGATCTTCTTTATTTTTCTTCAGTTATATATTACTTATTAAGTTATATACTCTAGTTTTTGTGAGACCTCCGTTGTTTAGGATCTTATTACCTCCGTCTTCTATCCTAATCACTTCATCTTCTATCTTACCATCTTTATTTACTTAGTCTCTCCTTTTTTCTTTTTGGTTAATTTTCTTTACTCCTGTCAGAGTCTCTGGAGGTCCTGTTATAATTTGTGATGTTGTAAACTTAGTATCCTCTGGGGCTTCTTCTTCTGTTTTTCTTTCTGGTACTCTTTTATGAACTCCTCTATTATCAACTTTTTAAGGGATTTTACCCCTTCCTTTATTGGTGGGTTCAGGTTCTTTGGGTCTCTCAGGGTTTGTCCTATTTGGGTTCCGCTTTGTGGGGTTCTGTGTATAATTAGTTGAATTGTTACTAGTTTGTGTTTCTCGTTTATAATTTTCGTCGTTCCCTTTTTGTTGTTTATTGTGTGTTCTTCTAAGGGTATTCCTATTGTCGACTAGAAAGTTATCTTTGAGAAGTCCGGTCCTCCCTTACCGTTCTGTATGAATTTTACTACTTTCTTTTATTGGATGTCGGGTCTAATGACATGGGTCGTTCCTAGAATAAGGTTATTCTTCCTCTTTAGTTTTCGAAATGTCTGTTCGTTTTCGACTCTCTTACGTCGTGGTGGTTTGGTCGAGAGGTTGTTTACGATTTCCTAGAAGAGATCTATCCTTTGTGTTTTTCCCACATATTTGAGCTTGGGTTTTGTTTTTCATTTACCGTTACCCTAGTATGAATAGTTATTAATGGAATTTGCATTTACCCAACTTAAGGGGTTGGTTTTCTGTTTCTGACCGACTTACCTATGTTTTTACTCTGAGGATATATACAACAGATGTTCTCTGGGTGGAGTTTTGTTCTCTGTGTTTGACTGACTTTCACTTCCCGACCTTTTTCTATAAGGTGTGTCTCTGGTTTTCTTTCGTCCTCATCGTTATGAGTATAGTCTATTTTATCTGAAATTGTATATCCGACACTTTTCTCTGTTTTTCCTGTGATGTATTACAAGTTTCCTAGTTAGGTTCTTCTTCTATATTGTTAATATTTATCTATACGTGGGTTGTATCCTCGTGGCGTAATATATTCTGTTTACGATTGTTTATACTTTCCCCTTTAATTGTTATTGTGTTATTATCACCCTCTGAAATTATGGGTTGAGTGTGGATACCTATCTAGTTACTTTGTCTTTTAATTGTTTCTTTGTGTTTGAAATTTACTATGTTATCTGGTCAATCTGGATTAACTATAGATATCCCGTAAAGTGGGGTTTTGTTACTTAAAGTGGAAAAAGATTTCACGTGTGACTTGGAAGAGGTCCTATCTAGTGTAGGACCCGGTATTTAGATCGGAACCATTTAAATTTTTTTTTTTTTTTTTGACTTTAGTAAGGTTCGTAGAAAAGACTGGTGTTACGTCATTCTAATCTAAAGTTAATGTCCTCTTTTTGATAATTTTTAAGGTTGTATATCTCCGACTTGTTGTGCGAAGACTTATTGGTTGTTTAGTGTCTTCTTTAGTTTTTTCTTTAGTTTGATGTGTATCTTTACTTACTTTTACTTTTGTGTTGTTGGGTTTTGGACACCCTGTGACATTTTGTGTCGATTCCCCTTTCAAGTATCGTTATGTCCGTATGGAGTTCTTTGTTCTTTTTTCAGTTTATTTATTGGATTGAGATGTGGATTTCATTGATCTTTTCCTTCTTTACTTCTTGGGGTCCCAAGTATCTTCCTTTCTTTAGAATTTTGAATGCCGTCTTTATTTACGTTTTCTTTGTTTTCTCTAGTATCGTTTTTAGTTGTTTCGGTTTTCGAGCAAGAAACTCTCCTATTTATTTTAACTGTTTGGTAATCGGTCTGAGTAGTTCTTTGTTTCCCTCTTTTTAGTTTAGTTATTTTAATCTTTACTTTTACCTCTCTAGTGTTGTCTGTTGTGTCTTTATGATTCCTAGTATTCTCTGATGATAGTTGTTAATATACGGTTATTTTACCTGTTGCACCTTCTTTACCTTTTTAAGAATCTTTTCATGTTGAAAGGTTTTGACCTGGTCCTTCTTTGTCTTTTAGAATTGTCTGGGTAGTGTTCGTGCCTTTAACTTTGACATTAGTCTTTAGAAAGTCGTTTGTTTTCGGGTCCAGGTCTTCCGAAGTGTCGACTTAAGATGGTTTTTAAATCTCTTTTCGATTGTGGATAGGAGAGTTTGAGAAGGTCTTTTAACGTCTCCTTCCATTTGAAGGTTTGAGCGAGATACTCCGGTGGTAGTGGGATTATGGTTTTGGACTGTTTCTACGGTGTTTTTTTCTTTTGATGTCCGGTTATAGTGACTACTTGTATCTACGTTTTTAAGAATTGTTTTAAAATCGTTAGTCTTAGGTTGTTGTGTAATTTTTCTAGTATGTCGTACTGGTTCACCCGAAATAGGTCCCTAAGTTCCTAAAAGTTATAGACGTTTAGTTAGTTACATTATGCGGTGTAATTGTTTAAATTTTTATTTTCGGTGTACTAATAGAGTTATCTATGTCTCTTTCGGAAACTGTTTTAAGTTGTAGGTAAATACTATAATTTTTTTTTTTGAGAGGTCTTTCGTCCTCATCTTTCTTGTATGGAGTCGTATTATTTTCGATATATACTGTTTGGGTGTCGTTTGTAATAGGAGTCACCACTTTTTAACTTTCGTAAAAGGGATTTCAGTCCTTGTTCTGTTCCCACGTGTGAGAGTGGTGATGAAAAGTTGTATCAAACCTTCAAAACCGGTGTCGTTAGTCTCGTCTTTTTCTTTATTTTCCTTAGGTTTAACCTTTTATTCTTCATTTTGAGAGTGACAAACGTCTACTGTACTAGGAGGTGTATCTTTGGGATTTCTGAGGTGGTCTTTTAATGATCTCGATTAGTTACTTACATCATTTCAACGTCCTATATTTTAATTGTGTGTCTTTAGGGAACATAAGGATTTGTGATTATTACTCTTTTATCTTTCTCTTTAATTCCTTTGTTAAGGTGAGTGGTACCGTTACTTTTCTTATTTTATGAATCCTTATATATATGGATTTCTTTGATTTCTGGATATATATCTTTTGATATTTTGTGACCACTTTCTTTAGTTTCTCCTGTGATTGTCTACCTCTGTATATGGTACAAGTACTTAACCTTCTTAGTTATATCACTTTTACTCATATGATGGGTTTCGTTTGATATTTAAGTTACGTTAGGGATAGTTCGATAGTTGGCATAAAAAGTGTCTCGATCTTATTTATTAAAGTGTTACATATATCTTTATGTTTTTTGGAGCTTATCGGTTTCGTTAGAACTCTTTCTTCTTACCTTGACCTCCTTAGTTGGACGGACTGAAGTCAGAGATGACGTTTCGGTGTCAGTAGTTCTCTCATACCATGACCGTGTTTTTGTCTTTATATCTAGTTACCTTTTTTTATTATCTTTCGGGTCTCTATTTGGGTGTGTGGATACCTGTGGAATAGAAACTGTTTCCTCCGTTCTTATATGTCATCTCTTTTCTGTTAGAGAAATTGTTCACAACGACCCTTTTGACCAGTTGGTGAACATTTTCTTACTTTGATCTTGTGAAAGATTGCGGTATGTGTTTTTATTTGAGTTTTACCTAATATCTAGATTTACATTCTGGTCTTTTATATTTTGAGAATCTCCTTTTGTATCCGTTTTGTGAGAGGTTGTATGTAGTGTCGTCCTAGGAGATACTGGGTGGAGGGTCTTATAACCTTTATTTTCGTTTTTATTTGTTTACCTGGATTAATTTTAATTTTCGAAGACGTGTTTTTTCTTTGATACTCGTTCCACTTTTCTGTCGGAAGTCTTACCTCTTCTATTATCGTTTACTTCGTTGACTGTTTGTTGATTAGAGTTTTTATATGTTCGTTGAGGACGTCGAGTTAAGGTCTTTTTATTTGCTGTGTTATTTTTTTACCCGGTTTCTTGATTTATCTGTAAAGAGGTTTCTTCTGTATGTCTACCGATTGTTTGTGTACTTCTCTACGAGTTGCAGTGAGTAATATTCTCTTTACGTTTAGTTTTGGTGTTATTCCATGGAAAAGTACGGTCAGTCTTACCGACGATAGGTTTTCAGATGTTCGTTATTACGACCTCTCCCACACCTCTTTCCCTTGGAAGAATGTGACAACCACCCTTACGTTTGATCATATCGGTGATACTCTTGTCACACCTCTAAGGAATTTTTAGACCTTTATCTTGACGGAATACTGGGTCGTTAGGTAACGACCCGTATGTGTGGCTCCTTTGGTCTTAACTTTCTCTGTGTACATGGAGTTACAAGTATCGTCGTGACAAATACTATCGGTACTGTACCTTCGTTGGATCTACAGGTAGTCGTCTACTTACGTATTCTTTCGACGCCATGTATTTGTGTTACCTCATAATGAGTTGTAATTTTACTTATGTAAACTTAGTCAAGATTACTCCACCTACTTGGACCTCGACTATTGTGTCTCACTTCATTCGGTCTCTCTGTCTCTTCCGTTACCGTTGGGTGAGGTCATGAGAAAGAACCTTTTAGGGTACCTACCTCTCGGACCATCCGACGTCAGGTACCCCAGCGATTCTCAGTCCGTGCTGTCTCGCTGAAGTGAAAGGGAAAAGTGAAAGTACGTGAACTCTTCCTTTACCGTTGGGTGAGGTCACAAGAACGGACCTCTTAGGGTCCCTGCCCCCCGGACCACCTGACGTAGTTACCCCACGTGTCTCAGCTGTACTGACTTCGCTGAACCGTCGTTCGGTCTCTCTTTTTGTAGTTATGTCACATGATTTGTATATATGCATTAAATCTTTCTACCATTGCTATTGGGACATACGCTCTGTCGTTTTCTCTGTGTCTACATATCTTGTCAGAAAACCTGAGACACCCTCTCCGCTCCCACCCTACTAAACCCTCTTACCGTAGTTGTACATATTATAGTATATTCTTTGCTTACCGGTCAGGTCCAACTACGTCCTATGTCCTACGAACCCCGACCACATGACCCTACTGGGTCTCCCTACCATACCCCTCCCTCCACCTTCCCCCTAAGTCCTAACCCTTGTGCACATGTGGGCACCACCTAAGTACAACTACATGCCGTTTTCGTTATTTATAACATTTCATTTTTTTTTTTTTCTTTCTTTCTTTCCACCCTACTCCTCCTCCACCTCCCTACAAGTTCACCCTCCCCTGTACCCATTTAGCTACTGACTAAGTACAACTACAAACCATCTTTGGTTGTGTCATGACATTTCGTTAATAGGAAGTTAATTTTTATTTATTTAATTTTTTTTCGTCTCTGTAATGAGACGGTTGTATTCAGGTAGATCAGTTCCGATACCAAAAAGGTCACCAGTAATACCTACACTCTCAATCTGATATTTCTTTCGACTCGTGGTTTCTTAACTACGAAAACTTGACACCACAACCTCTTCTGAGAACTCTCAGGGAACCTGACGTTCCTCTAGGTTGGTCAGGTAGGATTTCCTTTAGTCAGGACTTATAAGTAACCTTCCTGACTATGACTCCGACTTTTGAGGTTATGAAACCCGTGGACTATACTTCTTGATTGAGTAACCTTTTTTGGAACTAAGACCCTTTTTAACTTCCACCCTCTTCTTCCCCTGTTGTCTCCTACTCTACCAACCTACCGTAGTAGCTGAGTTACCTGTACTCAAACTCATCTGAGGTCCTCAACCACTATCCGTCCATCCGGACCACACGACGTCAGGTACCCCAGTGTTTCTCAGTTTGTGTCCACTACTGTTGACTTGACTTGACTTGACTAGACTTTCTGGTTATTATTTGTGTATAAAAATTGACTAAAAATTAAGTCTGTAAAGACTTAAAGGAATCAGGTAAGAAGATCAAATTAGATTAGTGGTTTACTATTTCTAAAAACACCAATATAAACAGAAACTGTTCTTTAAATTTAGGTTTAAAGGTCCCTATTCTTACAAAAACTACTCGCTATCGAGATCTGTACCAGATACTTGGATCTCTTTATGAAAGAATCTTACTCACAAAGGGGAGATTTGGATGTGGACACGACGGTGTCATGATTGGGAAGGACAGACACTTCCGTTAAGGGATGGGACCAGGGATGTCGTCCATCTACATAGTTAATCTTGAGATCCAAAACCATGTCCAGGGAGGATGTGCGGAGAGTGACACCCGAGTAAGTCACGTGTCTTTATGTGACGTCTCAGGAGGTCAACACTTCGACTCTACTATTCACACTACTTAGACGAACGGAAGACCTTTAAGTTACTCATCGCTGGAAGACGTCGTGAACCGAACAATGTTCTCAGGACCACTTACTCCTTCCAGTAGTGGGGTGACGACACAACGAACATGGTCTTATCTGATATTCAACATAGTGGCCACAGTAAACACGTTAAGTCCCAGTGTCAAAAGAGGACGTGACTGTAGTCACCAACCAGAACTCAATGAAAGATCCGTTATGACCTAGGATCTCCTTTTTTTATCTTCATCTGACATCGGTACTTTAATTTTTTTTTTTTTTTTGTGAACGAGGAACCTTCCTTTCGATACTTTTTCGATCTGTCTCATAATTTTTCGTCTCTGTAATGAAACGGTTGTTTCTAGACATATCAGTTTAGATACCCAAAAGGTCATCAGTACATACCTACAGTCTCAACCTGGTCTTTCTTCCGACTCACGACTTCTTAACTACGAAAGTTTGACACCACGACCTCTTCTGAGAACTCTCTGGAACCTGACGTTCCTCGAGTTTGATCAGTTAGGATTTCCTTTATTTGGGACTTATAAGTAACTTTCCTGACTACGACTTCGACTTCGAGGTTATGAAACCGGTGGACTCCGTTTCTCGTCTGTGTAACCTTTTCTGGGACTACGACCTTTCTAACTTCTGTTTTCTGTTTCCCACGTCGTCTTCTACTCTACTAACTATCATAGTGCCTGAGTTACCTACACTTAAACTCGTTTGAGGTCCTCTATCGTTCTTGTCCCCTCGGACCACAAGACGTCAGGTATTCCAATATTTCTCAGTCTGTGTCGAATCGATGACTTGTTTTGGTTATCTCTAAATCCTTATTCACTACATCTTATTTCTTTAAGATGAAATGTGAGTCGATCCGAAGGAAGGGTCCCATGGGAATTCTGACGGACAAGGAAACCAAGAATCCAGTGTCTCCTCCGTGTTAGGGAAGTTCTGGTAGGAATGGATTTGTGTCACTTCGGTGTTGGTGGAAGTCTTCCGACCTCTCTTCGTGCAAAGTTGAGAAAGTGATCTACCTTTTATAGAAGAAGAAGTTACAGTTCCGAAACGTTCCACTCCACTCGGACTGTCCCACTCCCTTCTTAACGACCCATACACGACGACGACGGGGTGTTGTCCTTTGTCCCCACTCAACTACATCGTTCAACTCATCGTTCAACTACACCCAATGTAGTTGAAGAGATACTTGGTCCACTCTCAGGATGAGTGGGGTTTGAAGGAAAACATAATTGGTCAAGAAGATGACTATCGTTAATGTAGAATTTTATTTGTACTCAATTTAAACTATAACGTTTCTTCTGGAGGGGGCGGGGGTGGAGTGTGTGTGTTACGACACAACCCAGTAACGAAGACACTTTCTTTACTCACTCATCGAGAATAAATTTTTATAATAGACATTACATAATACCTTTATTATATTCTGTATGATTGGTACGTCGGAGTGAAAACACAAGTCATGAAGGTGGATTCCATCTTTATTTAGTGAAATACCATTCTTCCGTTTCGTGAAACGAGAAGATAAGACGGATAACAATGTTATTACGAAGAGGAGTGATAGTTATAAAAATCAACGGGTATAACCCCGATTTCGTCCTTTTAGATTAGTAGGAAAAGATTTCTCAAATCCGACTCCAACGTCTCTAACTGAGGACAGTGTCTTTAGGGAAAAATAAGAGATGATTAAAACTGTCAGGTCGAGACATCTATAGAATCAAAACAGTAATCCAATAGTTCGGAAACTTAAATATAAGTAGGGTAATTGAGTTGACCCTGTATTTACTCGGTATGGTTTGACAATATATAGGACATATGGGTCGAGATTTCCTTCATGTATCGTCCACTAGAGTATGTGGAGGTATTCTGTCGATTGGGATTCTAGTGGTGACTAAGGTGGGGGTTGGGATGTGGACACGGTGGTGTAGGGATTCGTGAAGGACAGACATTATTTAGAAACACTTACTTATATTGTCCTTTCGGTACGGATCCCTATACTGAGGTGTGGTACCGTTTGTTGTTTCTGGGTGACGGATAGTGTCGGATAAAGAACTATTTAATCGGTTTTAAATAGAAGGGGGCTATCGAGTCGACCATTTCTTAGGTGGACGTTACGTCCTCTGGGGGCAAGTTAAGGACCCAGTCCTTCAAGGTGACCTCTTCGTTATCCGATGGGTGAGATCATAAGAACCCGAAGGGGACACCGAGTCGACCATTTCTTAGACGGACGTTACGTCCTATGGACCCAAGTTAGAGGCCCAACCCTTCTAGGGGACCTCTTCCCTTTCCAATGGGTGAGGTCATAAGACCGGACCTCTTTAGGTACCTGTTATATCAGGTACCCCAGTGTTTCTCAGTCTGTACTAACTCACTGACAGTGAAGTGACAAGTGAAGTGTAGAAGGACAGAGTCATTACTGTCGGAGTCTCTTTAACAAACTTCGTAGAAATCTAAAACATCACCTTAGAAATAATTCAAATTACTTTGGTGTGTTTCATCTTTAACAAGAGATTAAATTTTGTGGGTTGAAAAAGATTGTTGACCAACTGATTTATACTTTATAGTAAGTAAAGAGAAGTATAATAAATTCAGAAAATTTGAAGAGTTAATTTCCTAGAGTACTGACATAAGACAATGAGTTTTATGTAGGTATGGGTCTTGTGAAGAAACCTGTCAGAGTATAGTTTGAGACTTAAATATAAAAAAATTAAAAACCTTACTCAATCCATACCCACCCCCCACGAAGGGACCATCGAGTTTACGATTTCTTAGACGGACGTTACGTCCTCTGGGGTCAATTTAAGGACCCAACCCTTCCACGGGACCTCTTCCCTATCCGATGGGTGAGGTTATAAGTACCCGAAGGGACCATCAAGTCAGTTATTAGACAGACGTTACACCCTCTAGACTCAAACTAGGGATCCACCTTTCTAGGGGAAATCTTCCCGTACTGTTGGGTAAGGTTATAAGAACGGACCTTTTAGGGTCACCTGTCTCCTCTGAACCACCCGATGTCAGGCACCCCAGCTCTTCTCGACCTGTGTTGACTCACTGATTCGTGTCGTGTCGTGTCCTTACCCCTCAAACAGCAATGTTTTCCTCTCGCATCCCTCAAAATCCCTCACCACTTTGACAAGGCATAGTAATAGGATACTACTGAAGTACTAGAGATGTTACCTAATTTTAAGTTTTATTTGTCTTTATATTTAGTGTTTATCAGTTTGACAGATACATTAATGAATCCTTAATTCTAAATTTCATGATTTGAGTTTTATCGTTTTATCCTTGGAAGATGGTAGAAAAGTGGGGTGGTTTTTGTGCTTAAAAGTGTCATTATGAGGTTCCCTCGAAACTCTTCAAGTCTTTAGGTCGTCTCTTCAAGGTCGTGTGACAGACTACAATCTGTGTGACTTCTCCCAATCGCCTTGTTAAAGTGTAATGGAAGTAGTGAGGAGGGGAGTTTCGTGTGTCGACCTGAGGTCCCCTTTGTAAGAACTGGACGCTAAAGAGGTGTCTCCTTTCACTCCCGGACACTCACTCGTAGACGAGAGGTCGAAACCCTCTTGGATGTCTTTTCTGAGAGAGGAAAGAGTGGAGTGGGTCTTATGAATCCACACGACGAGTCGACCCCTCACCCCTCGTGGACCCTTGTCGTCGGTCCAGAGGTCCTCCTGTAATTTTACCTGTGCAAAGGATGTTAGTCCCGTGACCGAGGTAGTTCTGACGGGTGGTCAGCGACCTACGGAACGGACGGTTAGTAGTTTTCACCGGGTCCCTATGGTCGGTAGTGTGTTGTAGACTGAGTTTGTGGTGGGGTGGGACAGTGACGAAGGTCCCGTGTTTCTTGTCGGTCTCACTCCGAAACGTCTACGGATCACTCGTTCACGTCTTCCGCCGGGGTGAGACGACCGGACCTTCTTTGTTCTGTCCACATTCGTCGGTCGTACGGGGATTCCTTTCCTTCTTTTTACCTCCGATAGTTGTGGGTCTTACCGGAGGATCCTAGTTCTCTTCCGGTACTTCAAACGTCATTTAACAGGTCTGTCCTCTTTCGTTTATGTGGTAAACTAAACGTTAGTAAACTTGTACTGTAAAAGTTTAGTGAAAGATAGAATGATAAGGAGTTTATATGTTTTTTATATATGATAATGACCCGTGATTTCTTTTTGTGTACAGTGTAAAAGAGTTATTCTTTCACCAGTTACGTGTATTTCCCCTACAGTTTGTTACATTTTAACATTAAATAATTATAAAGAGTATGTCGATAAAGTTTCGACTACAAACCCTTGTTCTGTTACTTTACCCTTACGAGTCAAGTTATAAATTATAATTCACCTTTTTCTATGATTAATTCTATCCTTAAATATTTTTCTCATTTGACTTATAATCGTTGTAACACACTAGTATCTTAACAGTTATAGTATAATTAATATATTTCGTAAAAGAATATAAACCGTACGTTAAACATATTAGTTTTTTATACGACAAAAGTTTCGTGTTATAAAAATTTTAGGTAAGTATTATTCCTAACACTATACCTATTGTCCTCCTCATAAATATCTTCTCAGACTTACCGTTTTACATTTAAACCAGAATGTTAAATTTTTATTTAGTCATTTAATGATTGAGAGAAGTTCTTAAGTAATTCGTTGTCCATAGGTTGTTGTACAAGATTGGGAAAGATCGATGGGAACTCGGATTATAAGAATAGGTTACGAAAAATACCGAAGGGACTATTGAGTCAACCATTTCTTAACGGACGTTACGACCTCTGGGGCCAAGCTAAGGACCCAGACCTTCTAGGGGACCTCTTCCCTATCCGATGGGTAAGGTCATAAGAACCCGAAGGGGACACCGAGTCGACCATTTCTTAGACGGACGTTACACCCTCTGGACCCAAACTAGGGACACAACCCTTCTAGGGGACCTTTTCCCTATTCGATGGGTAAGGTCATAAGACCGGACCTCTTAAGGTACCTGATACATCACGTATCACATCGTTTCTCAACCTGTGCTGACTCACTGAAAGTGAAAGAAAGTGTACAAAAAATACTGATCGTGTAGTCAAAGGTGGACGTCTGTTTGTTATATTGTAAACAGTATAAACTTCCAACGTGGTTTCCTTCCCCCGACGGGGTCAGTGTCCAAACTTATGTCTATCTTCTACGGACCCTTCGTGACACATGAACGACGTGTCTTCATCTGTCGACTCAGAGGTCGAAGTCACCAACGCTACACTTCCCTCTCTACAAACCGACAGAATAAGTTATTTTGTCAGTCAGAGACCAGAAGGAGAAACCGGAATAAACTCATTTATGGATATTCCTTGACCTCTGGAAAAGGTCTAAGAACGAATATGGTTCCCTTTATGAGACTCAATGGTAGACATATTCACGTCCACTATTGTCTCGACAAAGGGAGGACCTGTGAGTTCCATCCTGAGACGAGGTGGAACAAAGGTTCCGACTGTGGATACCTCTTTCATCTTCAACCTCTTTCCAACAATCTAATGAATCGAGATCCCAAATGAAAGGGAAAAGATGTTATTGATCTTCTTTGGACTTATTTCGGTCAGAACCGTAGATTTCTTATAGATGATTATGTGAGATAAAGGGAATTTGGGAGTTGAGTGTCAGGTCGACGTCGGTGTTTTTACACTAATTTCGAGGTTACCCATAGAAGTAATAAAAAGGATAAATCTTAGTTAACACCTGGACGTCAGAGGCCGGTCCTCTCGACGAAGACAATGGTTCACTAGGGAAGAAAAGAGATAACCAAAGAAAGTAACAGATGGGTCGGTTATTCTTTTTCCGAGACGAAGACGGGGTTCGGATGGATAGGTAAGTCTTGGGTGAGTTACTTGGGAGGTGTACAAGACTAGTCGTCTCCACGTGGCGGTAGACCACCAGTGTAGAGATGGATGACTGGAGAGACCAATTTACAGAAATAGTATGAACACGGATACTCCCTGAGACTACGTATTTTTGTCGTTTCTAGTGTTTAATACAGAATCTAACTTTAAAATTTACGTGTCATTCTTACATCTCTAATTCTAAATGTGGAGACGTGTGTTGACTCAGTAAAAATCATTCAATCTTCCTCCATCTACGACAACGAGAAATAGGTTACTACCCGGATTATAATCAAAACTTTAATCTTTTCGTGGTACTAAGTGAGAATTTGTATTTTTATATTTTGAAAGGAAAAGTCGGACATATGGTACGAGAAAACAGATGATACCCCTCTTTTAGAAAGATTTTCCTTGTACATTCGGTTTCTTCTCATATTCTCTTTTTTCTAGTAAACTATAAGGTTTAAGGATAATAGACTCTAACACAAGGCGATTCGGTCAGAACGGACAATTAACACTGACATCAATTGTTATGACATGAAAAGTAAACTTTCAATGAGACTCACGTCTGGAATTTATTGACTGGTATTATTGTTGTTCTGTTTTTGGGACCATTAATACACGTCACTTTCTACACAAGTGATTGGAATAGTCACAATAGTGAAGTTTTATATATGTACATAGTTTAGTAATATAATCTGTGGAGTTTGAGTGTGTATAGAATTTTCGTCACTTACTGATTCGGAATCACCTTAAAGGAGGTCTCATGCTCATACTCAGTTAAGATGACCGTACGAAGACGACGGAACCGGTAGCGACCGAGTTTCACATATAAGATAATAAAAATAAGGTTTGAGGTGATGTTACATCAAAGGGGTTCAGTGACTGTCACTGTAAAGGGGTTATTTTACAAGAAAGGGGTTCTGTAAAGGGGAATTGAAGACACTCAAAGGTCTTAATAGAAGGAGACGGTTTTGGTGAAACTAATGAATCTTAAAAGACCAATGGAGACACTCTTATTTAGGTTCTTTCGGAGTTATAACGGACACAGAAGATCTCTTTATCACGTTTATCTTCTAACTGGGATTTCTTGGACAGTATTCTTTGTCAGGGACCCGTTGGTTCTGATCGAGTAAAGGTCTCCATCTTCGGGGAGAGGACACTAAACCTAAGAGACCGGGACACCTAATGTTTCTTATTTAATTGGAGACAAAGTATAGAGTATGGAAATTTTTGAATGTGTCGATACCACTTCTTATAGATGAGAGATATATTTATACATATAAATAATTTTACACGTCCAAAATACACACAATTTGAAGAACGTAACGTTCGTCTAATAAATGGTGGACTCGGTGTTCCCTTCGGGTCCATTATGTGTTTCAAACCTTGTTAAAACATACACTCCAAGAATTAAGTAGTTTCTGATTGAAGGTGAAAAGAAGACCTAAATCTTTCGTTAAAAACGAACAATATTTAAGGGACCACCGAGTTTGTCATTTCTTAGCCGGACGTTACGCCCTCTGTGCCCAAACTAGGGACCCAGTCCTTCTAGGGGACCTCTTCCCTTACCCTTGGGTGAGATCATAAGAACGGACCTTTTTAGGGTACTTGTCTCCTTGGACCGTCCGATGTCAGGTACCCCAGCGTCTCAGTCTGTACTGACTCGCTGATTGTGATGATATTTCTTAACACCTCTCGTGACCACAAGAAATGAATATTCATTAGAGTGAGTCCGGAGGATAAAATCACGGGCGGTGTTTGGAAGGTGGGTATGTATGTGTCCGTGAGCGTTCTCGTTGTGGTAGAAAAGGTTGACAAGTTTCTATTGAACAGGAAGAAAAAATTTGAGAAGGTGTCGTGTGTAACACTGTGGAGAACGTGATTTGGATCCAAAGAAGAAACAGATCAGACATTGTGTTCGAAATTAAGAAGGAATGTGAAGGGTGGAAGACTTTAAAACAACTGTAGTGATGCACGACACTAGAGGAATAGATAAGAAAAACACTAACGTCCAAATATGGGAAAGACTAAAGAAATGATAGAATCTCTATTCACACGTAATAATTAGATGATACAAATATGTTTAAAGTCTCTTTTGTAAAATAACGTGTTGTAAAACATAACAAATTTCATATGAAACTGGTTTGGATCCAGAGGGCGTAACGTCCGTCTACGAAATAGGAGACTCGGTGGTCCCTTCCCAATACAAATATGTTTAAAGTCTCTTTTGTAAAATAACGTGTTGTAAAGCATAACAAATTTCATATGGAACTGTACGTAAAATAAATATTTTAAAATTTTTATTTTAAGCGGAAATTTGGTTAGATTATTTTTTAATTGATCTATATTTGGTTGTTACGTATTGATTATATATGATCTAAATTTGGTTGTCACGTATTGTTTTTATATAATTACAATACTGATATCGAGTAAGTATTTCGGATGTTTATGTCGGAAACTTTTTTCATCTTCTTTTAAAAGTACTTCCACCTTCTTACTTCATTTGTTTTTATAAAATCTTCGTCGTCCGTAAAGTTCCAGTTATTGTAAAATTTAGTAAGAATGGTACTATCGGTGACGTCTTTGTCTTTTGTATACAACAAATGAAGACACGAATTTTGAAAGAAGGTCCGTTGTTTTTATGAGATCACACGGTTATTTGTCTACAATCATTTATCCTAACGTGGTTATAAACTTTTCTGGTCGTCATATAAACGTCACGTTATGTCTCTAACTAACGAGATAATAAGAAAAATTATATGGTAGAAGAGAATGAAGGAATAGAAAGTGTTAAAGTTCTAATAATGTTTTATGAGTTATAAAACGTTTTGAGATATTCCCCTTTAGACTTTTTCTTATGTATATGATACACATATGTATAATATGAGTGCATGTATTGTTAATGAAACGACATGTGGATTGTGATTGTGTTGTAACATATAGTTGATATGAAGTTAAATTTTAATTTTCAAATAATTTTCAGTACCAAAACCTCTGACATCGAGACGATTATGAGGAGGACGTACGAAACAGTACTTCTGTGATACGTTTACTGTGGAAGAGACCACGTGAGACCGAGTCATATAACATATGTCATATTTCATATAACATATGATTTTCATATTATTTTGAACCATTTCGTTTTGGGTAGTTCAACCGGACCTTGTCGGATGTCCCGTACCTAAAACTGACGTTCCTACTCATTCCCTGATAACGTAACAAATACACCAAATTGGAACTTTAATGAAACCAGAAACTATTCCTTGGTAACCACAGGCTGTCAAAAATCCAAGTGATTATTCTCCAACCCATTTCCCTTTAAAGGGGTCACTACGTCACCATTTCTTAGGTGGAAGTTACGTCGTCTGGGTCCAATCTAGAGACCCAGTCCTTCTATGGGACCTCCTCCCGTATCGTTGGGTGAGGTCATAAGAACGGACTTCTTAAGGTATCTGTCTCCTAGGACCTCCCGATGTCAGGTACCCCAGGGTTTCTCAGCCTGTACTGACTTCACTGACTCATGAGTGTGTTCCCTTTACAAATGAAGAACAAGAATACGAGATCTGTAACCATACTAAAAACATAGTTGGTCTTTGACTCTCTGTTTGGTGGTATTTGAGACGACCCTGGTGTCCCATAGTCTCTGTGAGTCGTAGGTCCGGGGTAACGACGAGTCTCAAACACGAGTCGAGGGGGACGTCAAAGCAGTGACACAGTGAGTCCCGTGTCATCATGTGTCGGCTCAGACTGAGAACCTGACTCCGAAAGAGGTTCACCTTCCTCCATCAAAGACATAATATACACCGAAGTTTTGGAAACAACCAAGGGAACAGCAACCGGAAGTACCGAAATTCCTCCTCGAGGCCTGGAAGAGGTTCTATGACCTGTATGGTCTTTTCTAATCCCATGGGTCTCTAACTTATTCACGTCAAATATCAGTGCCTTCAGGGAAGACTTGCTGAGTGAACCGGTAGGTAGACCCAGTGACTCAAAGGTACCCAAACAGGACCCGTTTAATATTTTTTTTTTTAAGACACAGTGGAACCCGTATAAAAAGATCCTATTTTAATACCAATTTCTAAAACGACTGTATAATCTTCCTTCTTAGGTACAAAATTCTCCGTAAAATGAATGGGTCGTAATTGTCATAGTGTCAGTGATTCGGACCTCTTCTCGAGTAGAGACCTCACAGTGGACTTACTTCAAGAACTGAAAATTCTCCTTCTTTCCAACTTTAGTGTCACTTCACTGTTGAGCTTCGGACGTAAAGTGTGTCCTTTACACAACCACAGTCCTTCGACGTAAGAGAGCACCCGTCTCTCTCCTTACCCTGCACACATTGGATCAGAGGGTTTGTACAAGAGTAGGGGTCGAAATAAAAACTCTGTATATGGTCAGAAGCCCCGAAGGGAACATCGAGTCAGCCATTTTTAGGAGGACGTCACGTCCTCTGGGCCCAAGCTAGGGACCCAACCCTTCTAGGGTTGGGTAAAGGAACCTCTTCCTTCACCGTTGGGTAAGGTCATAGGAACGGACCTTTTACAGTGCCTGTCTCCTCGGACCACCCGACGTCAGGTACCCCAACGTTTCTCAACCCGTACTGACTCGCTGATTGTGATTGTGATATGGGCAGAAGTCTACCGTGAACCTTTAGACTTGTTCAACGAGATTGGAGAATCCAGACAAAACAACAATCCGGAGATGGATTGTCTTCAGGAAATTGTCTTGTAGGGATCACATACAGAAATTGACTTTTCTATGGTTAAAGGAACTCGCACCATTTTGTCAGGAAATGTAGCAGTACATAAGGTACACTCGATCAGCATTAAGTAACTTATGGTCTTTTCGTAAACCCCAACTTGAATCTTCTTCATTATTTTTTGGTTCAGCAATGACTCACTAAGAAATGAAAAGTTGTGACATGGGATTATACATCTCGTCAGTTGACTCTAAATAATGTAGTGTTTTATAGACAGGTTAATTTGTTTTTACTACTTATTTGTTAGAAACTCCTTAGTGATGAAATACTTTACGTGATAAAGGAACCAACAAACCAAATCAGTGATTCAGAACAGGTTGAGAACGTTGGTGTACCTGACATCGGACGTTCCGAGGAGACGGGTACCCTGAGAGTCCGTTCTTATGACCTCACCAAACGGTAAAGGAAGAGGTCCCCTAGAAGGACTGGGTCCTTAGTTTGGGCCTAGAGGACGAAATATCCGTCTAAGAAATGGTTGACTCGACACTCCCTGATTAGGATTTAATATAGTTACCATTCCTTAAGATAGAAAATTATTTTAGAAAATTCCTCCTTTTCAGTGTATAGAATGATTATCAGTATATAAGGACTCATATTTTTAGTAAACTTTTACTTTTATACTTAGGATCAGTCTTTCTTTGTGGTATTTAACTTAAATACTTTAAGATGAACTACAAGACTATACTTATAGAATAAGAGAGTGTCAAAGTTCGACCGATTCACAATCAGTAAATCAGGACGGACTAAGAAACACTGGGATAACTGACATCAGACAGTCCGAGGAGACAGGTACCTTAAGAGGTCCACTCTTATGGTCTCACCCAACGGTAAGGGAAGACGTCCCCTAGAAAGGTTGGGTCCCTATCTTGGACACAGAGGGAGTAACGTCCGTCTAAGAAATGACAGACTCGTTGTTTATGATTAGAATGATTTAGGATGATTATTATGTGAGTCATCTATAGATTAGAGTTCATGTGAAAACTAATGAATTACATTATTCATTATTCGTTTTACATTATGGTTGTAAAACTACGGTTTGAAATTGGTTTGTTAAAAGGAGGTGGTACAGACCTTGGGATTTCTACACTTAAAGACAGTTTTCGGACCTCGAAACCAATCCTGACAAGAAAGAGTCGAAAAGTTTAACAATTTCTACATATTTAACTATAAATATGTTGTCGACTACTATCTTAGTTATACACGTACTAAATTTTAATGTTTAAGACCTACGTGGTGATTAAAGTACTTAGTAAAAAAGGTCTTAACTCTGAACACTTAAACATTAAAACTTTCGAGGGATCCTCCAAAACAACTTTTGTCAGGTTGTTTTAAAGTAAATACTAGTTACAGATCTGTTTCTATCAACGGTTCCAAGTCCCTCTTTCGACACCAGAGTCTTTCCTTTTTACAAAGGTACTGATGTGACACGATTCAGTGAAGTCAACCCAGTCTGAGAAACACTGACATATCTGACATCGGGTGGTCCGAGGAGACAGATACACTAGGAGGTCCGTTCTTATGACCTCACGTAACGGTATAGGAGGAGGTCTCCTAGAAGGACTGGTTCCCTGACTGAGAGTACAACCAAGAAATGGTGATCGTGGTGGACCCTTCGGATACTGATATGTTCAACACAATTTACTAAGAAGAGACACTTCATGGTCGTCGTTTTTCTTCAGAAGAAATCAAGTGAAAAAAAAAATCGACCGAAAAATACTTACAAGTAAAATAATTTTTTTTTTTTTCTTTCTTTCTTTGGTTTTTTGGGACTCCCGATAGTACTATTTTAAGACCTCTTCCTTTGTCGGGGATTTCGGGGACATTAATAATCAGGGATCTGTGTATCTACCTTCGGATCGAGTCAAAGAAAGTACCTTAACTGAGAGGTGTCAAAGTCTAGTCCTGCAAGTTACTTAGGTTTAAGTTGTACACTGACCAAAGGGTATAAGGTTAATTCATCCTTTTCGTCTGAGTCTATCAGTAACCGGAGTGTATAAAGAAGGAAAGACGAAGTGGAAGGTTTAGTGTAACAGTCTTGGACGGAGTTTTAATACGATCTTTCCTTAAGTCCTTTTCGTCGATTTTTGAAAATAAGACTGTATTTCCCCCTTTCGTTATGCCTAAACTGCTACGACTCAACTTTTTGATTCATATCCTACGTGCCTACGTCTTTCAACAATAAGTACGAATTTTTCTTTTGTATAAAATTCCGGTCATTCTTACATCTCCTGTTTATAAACGTAAACTCAGTGTGGTCTTCAGAACATGTTGTTACTTCTTTCTATAAACAATTTAAACCTAAAATTACGGTAATAATTTCGTATTAAAAGTATTTTTATATGACGTGAATAAATTTCATTCGAAAGTATTCTAATCTCTTTATACACACATAAAGAGATTAGAATTTTAATTAGTATTTTTATATACGTATTAACACTTTGGTAGTAGTGTTAGTTCTGTTACTTGACACGTAGTGGTGGTTTTCAAAGGAGTGTAGAGAAACAGTAGGAGAGCTGGGAAAAGGGTGGAGGAACAATAATTAATCAAATGTATAAAATATTGTACTATATTTACTCTATTACATATGAAAAACAGATCGAAGGAACTAAGTCGTATTAATAAAATTCTAAGAAAGTACCAATATTTATAGTTACCGAATAAGAAAACAAAACGACTCATCATAAGGTAATATACCTATGTTTTGTTAAAAGAATAGATAAGTGGACAACTACATGTAAATCCAATCAGGGTCAAATCCCGACAATGTTTATTTCAACAATAATTATACACACTTATTCCAAAAAAAATATCTGTACGAAAGTAAAGAGAACCCAGTTACAGACCCCACTTTACCGACTTAGTATACCCTCCACATATAAGCTGAAATTGAAACAATAAAAAAGACCATCTAAAGAAAGTATCTAGGTAACCTAAAATATGAGTCTGTTAATATGATGGACACTGATTTCTATTCAAGTGAAAAGGAAAGTTTTGAGAAACAGGAAGCAAAGAAGGAGAACGGAATAACGTGACTGATCTTGGGAACCATGTTATAATTTATGTTCACGATTTTCGGTTTTAAGAAGGGAAAAAGAACAGAAATAAGTACTTCGGACCAAGAAAGATATGACGATGAAATAAATTTAGTACCAAACTGGACATGCCTTAGTAGTACTAACACTCTGAAGGTATTCTAATACTCTCCAGACACCTGTCTTTCCTCTTATTAAAAGTCTACGTGAGGTCTTTAGACTTCGTAGATATGTAGAGTATTTAAACTTGGTGTTAATGATGGGGTCGTGGAAGATCTCATTTTGGACCTCTGGGAGTGTTATTTTCTGTTTATGTGTTCGTCATTCACCTTCGGTTCTAAAGTTATATTTATGCCAACTCTTTTTGAGTAGTAAAAAAAGAATATGTGGTGTCTTTATTGGATTTACGTTGTGTCTCTAATTTCTTTTCCTTATTTACGATATAGATATTAAAGTCAGTTTAATCTCTCCTTAGGTTTATAGTCTATTCTCGATGGTTTTAGTCTATTCGAACGTATTTATGTATACAAGACTTCTCGATATCACTCACTTAGTACGGTCCATCTTTCCTTTAGAAAGGTCTAGTTTAGGTACACAATTATGTGAAGGTTCATAATTTTATTAGGAAAAATTTTTACAGTCCAATACCAAAGTAATAACTAAAATAATAAAAGGGGACTAGTCAGTTAAAGACGAAATAGAAATTAAGGAAGTGAAAGAAAGTAAAACAAAATAACAAGTGTGATTAAAGAACTCAATATATGATATCTATAAATTAGATTTATTGTAAAAACATGAACCTTTAATTTTTATTTATATTTTTTTCTTTCAATTTAATTAATACATATCTCTGTACTTGTACATCCTTATATCTCTCCCTTTAAACCATTCTATTCCATTTTTGATTTTATATTTCTTTTTATAATTTTCAGGAAATGTTGACTCTTCTTAACGTATCATCAGTGGAATCTTTCATTTATACTCATGGTACCTGAGTGTGGTTTGTCTGGATTTAGTTTGATTAAGTCTTTATCATATTTTGTCGTACCAGATATTTTTCTCTGTAGTAAGACTCTCCTGGAAGTAATAACTTTTGTTACGGATATTGTATTAACTTCCTTTGGTCTTAGTCAAGTCAAGACAAGTCAAGTCAGTGAGTCAGCACAGACTGAGAAACGTTGGGGTACTTAGTGTCGTGTGGTCCGGAGGGACAGGTAGTGGTTGAGGTCCTTAAGTGAGTCTGAGTACAGGTAGCTCAGTCACTACGGTAGGTCGGTAGATTAGGAGACAGCAGGGGAAGAGGAGGACGGGGGTTAGGGAGGGTCGTAGTCTCAGAAAAAGTTACTCAGTTGTGAAGCGTACTCCACCGGTTTCATGACCTCAAAGTCGAAATCGTAGTAAGGAAGGTTTCTTTAGGGTCCCGACTAGAGGAAGTCTTACCTAACCAACCTAGAGAAACGTCAGGTTCCCTGAGAGTTCTCAGAAGAGGTTGTGGTGTCAAGTTTTCGTAGTTAAAAAGCCGTGAGTCGAAAGAAGTGTCAGGTTGAGAGTGTAGGCATGCACTGGTGTCCTTTTTGGTATCTGAACTGATCTGCTTGGAAACAATCGTTTCATTACAGAGACGAAAACTTATACGACAGATCCAACCAGTATTGAAAGGAAGGTTCCTCATTCGCAGAAAATTAAAGTACCGACGTCAGTGGTAGACGTCACTAAAACCTCGGGTCATTTTATTTCAGACTGTGACAAAGGGGACAAAGGGGTTGATAAATATCCAGTCAAATTAAGAATCCGGATTGGTCCCTGTGTTTCTCCCATGTCCTCTTAAAAATAAGGAGGTACGTTATATATTATGTATTTATAAATAACTTTTTAACTAGACTTTTTGGTCGTTACGTGTGTATAAAAATGACTAAAAAGGTAGTATACAAAGACTTGAAGGAATCGGTTAACAAGATCGAGTTATACTAGTGGTTTACCGTTTCTAAAATACATCGGAAAGAAAGAAAGACTAGAAATCGAATTTTACGATACACAGATGGAAGTTCTGGTGCTCAGTCCCTATTTCCACAAAAACTACTATTGAGACTTGTACCAGATACTTGGATCTCTCCATAAAAGAGTCCCACTCACAGAAGGTATGTTGGCATGTGGACATGACAGTAGGATCGGTGAAGGACAGACACGACGGTTAAGGGACGGGACCAGGGATGCCGTCCACCTCGTCTCGGGACCCAAAACCATGTTCAGGGAGGATACACGTAGAGTGACACCCGAGAGAGTCACGTGTCTTTATGTGACGTCTCAGGAGGTCGACACTTCGACTTTACTGTTCACACTATCTAAACGAACGAGAGACCTTTAAGTTACTCATCGCTGGAAAACGTCGTAAAACGAGCGGTATTCTTAGGACTGCTTCCTCTTTTTAGTAACAGGGTGACGACCCGACGAACATGGTCTTATCTGACATTGAACTTAGTGAGCACAGTATACACGTCAGGTCCCAGTGTCGGAGGAAGAGGACACGATTGTACCCAACACCAGAACTCAATGGAAGACCCGTTATTACCTAGGATTTCCTTTTTTTTTTTTTTTCTTAGTCTTGAAATCCTTATTCACCACACCTTATTTCTTTAGGATAAAATCTAGGATAATGAGGAAGAAGGATTCCAAGGGTATTCTGACGGACAAGGGGGTCAGGAATCCAGTATCTCCTCAGTGTTAGGGGAACCCTGGTAGGAATGGATTTGTGTCACTTCGGTGCTGGTGGAAGTCTTCCGACCTCTCTTCGTACAAAGTCGAAAGGTGATCTACCTTTTACAGAAGAAGAAGTTACAGTTCCCACAAGTTCCACTCTACTCGGACTGTCCCACTCCCTTCTTAACGACCCATACACGACGACGTCGAGGTGTTGTCTTTTGTCCCCAAAGGACCTCATCGTTCAACTACAGCCATACAGTTGAAGAGATGTCTGGTCCACTCGCAGAGTGAGTGGGGTTTGAAGGAAAACGTAATTGGTCGAGAAGTCAACTATAGTTAATGTAGACTTTCATTTTTGTTCAATTTAGATTGTAACGTCACTTCTAACTACTGGGGTAGTTACAACACAAGTCAGTAACGTAGACACTTCCTTAACTCATCCACCGAGAATAAAAATTTATAATGCACATTATGTAATACCTTTGTCACATTCTATATTATTCGTACGTAGGAGTGTAGATACATACGACAAGAAGGTGGATTCCATCTTTATTTGGTAAATTATTATTCTTCCCTTTCGACAAACCTGATTAATAACATTGAAAAATTAAGAACGACAATTTCGTGATAAAGAGAAGTGATAGTTACAAGTCAACGGACAGAACGTCAATTTTCGTTTTTTTAGATTAGTGTTCATCGACTTCTTAAATGTGACTTCGACGAGTTTAATTCCCCGAAGAAACACCGAGTCTGTCATTTCTTTGACGGACGTTACGTCCTCTGTGTTTAAACTAGGGACCCAGTTCTTCTAGGGGACCTCCTCCTGTGCTGTTGGGTGAGATCATAAGAACGGACCCCTTAAGGAACCTGTATCTTCGGACTGTCCGATGTCAGGTACCCCAACGTTTCTCAACTTGCACTGAGTCGTTGACCGAAGTGTTCACCACGACACCATTTCTTGGACACACGGTTGTATCCTCTGACCGTCCGAAGTCAGGTATCCCAGTGTCTCAGTCTGTGCTGACTTCACTGAATCGTATGTGCGTGTGAGTGTGACTCAGGATAGTGTCTCCAGGGGAAGTGAAGAGATAATCAAAAATGTCGGGTCGAGATGAATAAGTATTTTGGTAAATCTGTGGTCTCAAACCAGTAGTCCAATAGTTTGGAAACTTTAATGTAAAAAGGGAAATGAAGTCAACTCTGGGATTTACTTGATGTTATTCGAAGATATCAGACATACGGGTAAAGATACCTCTTGTATAGTACGACGATTCAGTGAAGTCAGCACAGGTTGAGACACGCTGGGGTATCTGCCGTCGGGTGGTCCAAGGGGGTAGGTACCCTAAAAGGTCCGTTCTCATGCCCCCACCCAACGGTGACGGAAGAGGCTTCAAGTCGAGTCAAGTCAAGGTAGTGAGTCAGCACAGGCTGAGAAACGCTGGGATACTTAACGTCGTGCGGTCCGGAGGGACAGGTAGTCGTTGAGGGCCTCAAGTGAGTCTGAGTGCAGGTAGGTCAGTCACTACGGTAGTTCGGTAGAGTAGGAGACAGCAGGGGAAGAGGAGGACGGGGGTTAGGGAGGGTCGTAGTCTCAGAAAAGGTTACTCAGTTGAGAAGTGTACTCCACCGGTTTCATGACCTCAAAGTCGAAATCGTAGTCAGGAAGGTTTCTTGTGGGTCCCGACTAGATGAAATCTTACCTGACCAACCTAGAGAAACGTCAGGTTTCCTGAGAGTTTTCAGAAGAGGTTGTGGTGTCAAGTTTTCGTAGTTAAGAAGTCACGAGTCGAAAGAAGTGTCAGGTTGGACGTGTAGGTATGTACTGGTGACCTTTTTGGTATCGATCCGAGTGACGTTATTATTTTTGTCGAAGAATAATTTTGAAAAGCAGGAGAGATATCTCTTCGACACCTCTTCCGTTACCGTGGGGTGAGGTCATGAGAACGGACCTTTTAGGGTACCTGCCTCCTCGGACAATCCGACGTTAGGTACCCCAGCGATTCTCAGCCTGTGCTGACTCGCTGAAGTGAAAGTGAAAAGTGAAAGTACGTAACCTCTTCCTTTACCGTTGGGTGAGGTCACAAGAACGGACTTCTTAGGGTCCCTGACCCCTCGGACCACCCGACGGCAGATACCCCAGCGTGTCTCATCCTGTGCTGACTTAACTGAATCGTATCGTATGTCTCTTCGACATTTCAATCCGTTTCAAGGGTCCATCGAGTGACCATTTCTTAAGTGGACGGTTACGTCCTCTGTGCACAAGTTAGGGACCAGACCCTGCTAGGGTGTACACTACTTCGTTGATTCGGGCACACGGTGTTGATAACTTGAACACCAGATCTTGGACCCTTCACGTTGATGGTTTCGGGTACACGGGATCTCGGGGTTGACGTATCGTTTTCTTCGGTGACGACACTCTTCCGGCGTGTGGTATTGATCTCTCATGGGTGGGGGTGGGGTGGGGGGTTTTTTTTTTTTGTTTGATCTTTTTCGGGAGCACGTCGTTACTTCTGGGACATCCGGATTTATTTATTTAAATTTTTTTAAATTTTTGTTTTGACGAACGTAAAATTGGGTTCAAGACAGTGGGACGTTTGTGGTGAAATGAATTCGGAGAGTCCCGGAGTTCGAAGGACTCACCAATGTCCCCTTTTGTTTTCACGAATAGAGTTCAGTAATCTGAAGACTTTACTCAGTTCCGTTCGGTTCTCTGATAGTCTCCAGGACCACACATCCTGTTGTTAATTAGTGAAATTTTAATGATAGACAAAAAAAAATCTTGTATAGTATCCATTGTGGTACATGGATGTTTCCTGACACTAACGTCATAATAACTGCCATTACTTTTAAAAGAGACGTATACATACAATTTTCATTTCGGTACGAGATCTTTATAATAAGTTGTAGTACCGTTTATTGTTTCTGGGGACCGGATAATAAGATGGAAAACTATGTCATCGGTTTCAAATAGTCGGAACAGAGTTTTATTGTCGACGACGACGACGACGATTCAGTGAAGTCAGTACAGGTTGAGACACGCTGGGGTCTCTACCGTCGGGGGGT
The DNA here is from genome assembly GCF_002263795.3 of Bos taurus. NCBI lineage: Eukaryota > Metazoa > Chordata > Mammalia > Artiodactyla > Bovidae > Bos > Bos taurus. Next base: position 24,314,106 of record NC_037337.1, read on the forward strand.
TCGAGACGGTAGGGAACCTAAGAGGTCCGTTCTTGTGACCTCACCCAACGGTAAAGGAAGAGGTCACGTACTTTCACTTTTCACTTTCACTTCAGCGAGTCAGCTCAGACTGAGAAGAGCTGGGGTACCTGACGTCGGATAGTCCGAGGAGGCAAGTACTCTAAAAGGTCCGTTCTCATGACCTCACCCATCGGTAACGAAAGAGGTTTTATTGTCGTCGGAGTCGATTTAACCAACTTCACAATAGTTTAGAACGAGAGTCAAGTCAAGTCAAGTCCACGAGTCAGGACAGGCTGAGAAACGCTGGGGTACTTAGCTTCGTGTGGTCCTGAGGGACAGGTAGTGGTTGAGGACCTCAAGTGAGTCTGAGTGTAGGTAGTTCAGTCACTACGGTAGGTCGGCAGAGTAGGAGTTTCTTTCCGTTACGGTTTCCTACCCGTTTGATGGCGTGTTAACGTGAGTAGCGTGTGCGATCATTTCATTACGAGTTTTAAGAGGTTCGGTCCGAAGTCGTTATGTACTTAACACTCGAAGGTCTACAAGTTCAACCAAAATCTTTTCCGTCTCCTTGGTCTCTGGTTTAACGGTTGTAGGCGACCTAGTAGCTTTTTCGTTCTCTCAAGGTCTTTTTGTAGATAAAGACGAAATAACTGATACGGTATCGGAAACTCTCACACCTAGTGTTATTTGACACCTTTTAAGACTTTCTCTACCCTTATGGTCTGGTGGACTGGCGGAGAACTCTTTAGACATACGTCCAGGCCTTCGTTGTCAATCTTGACCTGTACCTTGTTGTCTGACCAAGGTTTCTCCCTTTCCTCATGCAGTTTCGATACATAACACTGGGACGAATAAATTGAAGATACGTCTCATGTAGTACTCATTGCGACCCGACCTTCTTCGTGTTCGACCTTAGTTCTAACGACCCTCTTTATAGTTATTGGAGTCTATACGTCTATTGTGGTGGGAATACCGTCTTTCACTTCTCCTTGAGTTTTCGGAGAACTACTTCCACTTTCCTCTCACTTTTTCAACCGAATTTCGAGTTGTAAGTCTTTTGCTTCTAGTACCGTAGACCAGGGTAGTGATGTACCCCTTATCTACCCCTTTGTCACAGTCTGAAATAAAAAACCCCGAGGTTTTAGTGACGTCTACCACTGACGTCGGTACTTTAATTTTCTGCGAATGAGGAACTTTCTTTTCAATACTGGTTAGATCTATCGTATAACTTTTCGTCTCTGTAATGAAACGGTTGTTTTCAGGCAGATCAGTTCCGATAACAAAAAGGACACCAGTACATGCCTACACTCTCAACCTGACACTTATTTCGACTCACGGCTTCTTAACTATGAAAACTTGACACCACAACCTCTTCTGAAAACTCTCAGGGAACCTGACGTTCCTCTAAGTTGGACAGGTAAGATTTCCTCTAGTCGGGACCCTAAAGAAACCTTCCTTACTACGATTTCGACTTTGAGGTCATCAAACCAGTGGGGTACGCTTCTCGACTGAGTAACCTTTTCTGAGACTACGACCCTTCCTAACCCCCGTCTTCCTCTTCATAGAGGTAATTTAGACTACCATGGTGCACGTCATGTTTGTCGAGACGAGAGACTCAATATGTCATATTGAGAGACTTGTGTGAGTTGTAAAAACACAGTCAACCGACTTATTTATACTTTATAATACTTAAATAGGAGGGTAATAAGTTGACATTATATAAAAAGTTAGTTTCCTGAGAGTACTAACATGAAGACAGTAAATTCTTGACAGATACAGGTCTTGTCTAGAAAGTCTGTAAGAGTATGTTTATAGAAGTAACTATTCATAAATTAGAATTTTTAACTTTCCCTGTTATGGTCCGACAAATACGTTATTAATGAGGTCTAGGGAAATATTTTGAGTTAGGAATCCCCTTCATATTAATTAAGTTCATCGACTTGAACACGTAGAGAGTACCCGTTCAGTTAAATGTTTTTTTTTTTTTTTTAATATAAGTCACAACCAGCCATCCAAAACTTACGTCAAGTATCGAAGGTTTATGTTACTTCTGTTGCTCTAAAGGATCGAGAGACCGAATAGAATCAGAACCGTATGCAGAACACATGAGGTTAATTTTACTTGTGACGCCACCCCGGCCCCCACCCGCCAATTCGGTCGAAAGGATTCTACCGCCTGCTTATCCTGCCCCTCTAGTGAAAGAGGGGGTGTTTAAGTAGTTTTCTTGTAAACTTGCGACTCATTTAAGGTGTTTTGTTGTTTACTTACGACCGTCTTCTGTAGTCCGTGGGTCTTTTCGTCAGGGAACAGAACCTTTCCTCCATCCTTTTTTATATTCTCTATTTTTCTCTCTGTTTTCTCCATCCCTACTTCGAGGTAGGGTCCTTCTCTCAGAATTTTTTCTGTTTTCAAAGGTTTTTGGTCCTTTCTGTGAGTGACGGTTCAGACACCACTCGGAACCTTGGTATCTCCCGTTGTATTGTCCTTTCTTTTCATTTGTTTATTAATTTTGGGTGTCTAAATGTACGGGTTGACATTGAGGGTCGTCTCTTCGTCGCGTCTACAGACGTAGGTGGTGATCGTTCGCCCCCGACCCGTCCCTCCGTGTCTGACGTAACGAATCTCATTCCTCCCCGGACTTACGGGACTCCCGTTAGACTTCCTTGATTGAACCCTATCATTTGGTCTGACACCCTATCGATGGTGCGCTTTTCGGGATTGGATTCAACGAGACTGCCATTTCGCAGACAGACGTTACGTCCTCTGGGTCCAAACTAGGGACCTAACCCTTCTAGGGGACCTCTTCCTTTACCGTCGGGTGAGGTCATAAGAACGGACCTTTTAGGGTACCTGACACCTCGGAACATCCGATGACAAGTACCCCAACGTTTCTCAGTCTGTGCTGACTCGCTGAAGTGAAAGTGAAAGTGATTCTGTGGCGGTCCGGGGGAGTGTCTTGTTTTCTGACTGATCTCGATGCTTTTCGGGATTGGATTCTGGGGTAGTCCGGGTGAGTGTGTTGTTTCGTCTCGATCGGTCGACGTCTGGCCGGGAAGAGGAGGGAGGCCACTGTCCGTCTGCTCCCGTCGGTCTCGGTCTTCCCCCGTTAGTGTCTCTCCGAAGTAGATGGTTTGACGTTCGTCTGAAGCAACGATTGGTTCTGAAGAACCCTAAGACCTGTCAGCTGTAGGTGGACTCTTCCACGCGGCCAACATGTGGGTCTTTTGGCTCGACGTCCCTACCCCCTCCGTTATTCAGCGTCGCTGGCACGAACGGTTTGTGGACCAGTGGACTCGACGAGCCTGGACCCTTCCCGTGTTTTGCGTCCGGGTTTGCTCAGACGTGGAGACTCCTCATGGGCTCATGGACTTGGACTCGCCGAATTTGGACCCTTCACGTATGTTGGGTCCCGGACGGAGTCTGACAAGGACCGTCTCGTTGGATCTCGGATTCGTCACAACTGTCACTTTCGTGTGTGCGACACTCGATCCCGTTTGGGTCACACCGGTTCTGTGACTCTCGTGTACGGTCACAATAAACAACCGTCACACGGAGGGACGGGTGTCGTGCTGACTTGTTCACTCGGATTTTTTTACAGGTGGTGGCGGGGGATGACAGTCCCGTCTTTAGTCTGTGACTCCTCTGGTCGCTTGTCTTCTTCGATTTTGTCTTCCTTGGAGAAACCTTCACTGTCCACGTTATCTAAATTTGGGACATCAATCATGACTGATGCATCCCTCCCCGGATATCTAGAACTCTTTATATTCGACCTAGTTCCTTGATAGGTTTTTACTTGACTGGGGTGTGACGGGTGTTGTTGTGGTCTCTTTCAGGATCTATTAAAAATGATAGTAAGAAATAAAAAAAATTAATTTTTTTTTAAAATTCAGGAGATAATGAGGAAATTAAAAGTAAAAATATTGTATGATAATGAAATGTTTTTTTTTTTCTCTCTCTCTCTCTGGGATAAAAATTTCGTTTGAAGTATATATATATGTATATATATATATATAAAATATTAAAAAGACTGAAAAAAAAAGAAAAGAAATTATAACATAAAAACTCTTAAGTTGGAGATGAGATCTAAAAATTAGAAACTAAAAACCATAAACAATATTTAAGACATGGAAATTCTTGGGTTAGAAGTCATGGGTAAAAATGAAGTCTCGTTCTATTGACCGAACTGACGAGAGAGGGTGAAACCTGAGAGGAAAAAGAGGTGGCCAACGGAGATAGAGGAGGAAGGGGGAAGAGAAGAGATGGGTTGAGACACTTAGAGAAACACACAAGGCCTGCCACCTCTTGTGAATCCCTTGACTAATGACCTACCTAGACAGAGAGAGGAAAACTAAGGGGGGAAATAGGAGGACCGGTGGAGACAGAGGAAGGAGGGAGAAGAGAAGAGACATATTGAGGCACTTGTAGAGACTCACCAGGTCTGACACCTCGTGTGTATTCCTTCACTAATGACCGATGGAACGAGAGAAGAGAAAACTAAGGTGGAGTAGAGTAAGCCCAGTACAATCCATCCATCTTATCCCTTTTCCTCAGGTTTTACCGCTACCGATTTTCTGTTCCTTCCAGTTTCCTTCCAGGTTGCTGGTCTCACTTCTGAAGTCCGTCTTGTTTGTCGTGAGGACCGATTCGGGTTAAACGTATCCCGTCCGGGTCCACCTCCTTTTTTGTATATTTTCCTCCTCGGTTTCGCGAAAGAGTGCCTGAGAGAGAGGGCGCACTCACGTGAGAAAAGAAAGAGAGAGAGAGTGAGAGGACGATAGAAGATTTATTTTATCTCGACATTGTGACTAAACGGATTCTCGACATCGTACCAAACAGGTTCTGGGCTCTCGACACTACACGGCTCCCGAAATTACAGGTAGCGAGGTTTAGAAACAACACTACTCTGTTTCTTGGCTCGTTTTATGTGAGTGTACTGTAGATACCACGACACTGAGCCTATATTGGACCGACTTTGTTGGAGACACACCTTCTCCGGTTCGTGTTGTCCTCGGGTTGAGTCGCTTGAGGGCGCGATCTTCGTCTTCCACTTCTTTGGGTCGCGTCCCCTTCCGGGTAGCACGACCTTTGGCCCTGTCGTTTTTTGCTTGAGTCGTCTTTCGAGTGCGCCGGGTCAGAGTCTAAGGTCTTCTGGAGGCCAATTCCATTCTCTAGGAGTGAGGATACCGACCTCCCTTGAAATGTTAGAGAGCAAAGAACAAAGGAACTTGGAGGGCACTTGTCCACCCACCGTCCCCGTGTTAACTCCCTGAGACCTCTCCGATGAGGAGTCGTACAGGGTTTCCACGATAGACGACTCGGGGTCATCGACAATGGGTTCGGTCACCCCCAAGAAGACAGGAAAGAGAAGAGACACGGTTTCTAGTCTGGTTACTTTGACACTCGTGGCCAGTCTATAAATCGTTTAAAAGGACGCCCGATATTTCCCCTAAGGAACCGTACAAAAAGGGTGACGAAAAAGGAGGAGAGGAAGTCGATAGAGGGCCCTGAGTCGGGTCGGTTTTGATTACTTTGAGTCCGAGACCACAGAGTAACGTTTTTAAGTAACTCTCTGTTTCGCTATTCTCCATCTAAACAATCCTAGGTCTCTCTCCGGTGGGAAGTCCCACACTTGGTGACGACTCCCAGTCCCGAAACCGGTACCTTAATCCGGACCGATCCAAAACACTCCCCTACCTTAAGTATACGATTACTCACTGTCCTAGTAGGGTTGAGGAGGTGGGTGAGGAGAGAGAAGACTGGAACACGGAACCTCGACAGAACGGTGGAGACCCACACAGACAACCGAATATCTAACCCCTAATTTCAAATGAACTTAAACTGAACAGTAGAACCTGGGTTAACTAAAATTAACCAAATGTAATATGGAAACACGATACATTAAGAAAGTTTTCAACACGAGACGGGGGAAGGGAGGACAAAGTACGAGAAAAGGACTCGGGGTAGGTCTGGGTGTTCCAAAGATGTTAGAAGACCTCTCTGTTGGTCTTTTATCGACCGGAACCCTCCCTTTATGAGATATTATAGGTTGGGGATTAGGATGGGTTATGACCAGTGTGACCACTAGAACCCCTGCGGGTTTGAGGTCAGGTCCCCCAGGGTCCTCCAGTAGTGTGGAACTGGACGGATCCCCAGCCAGAAACTTTCCAACAGTGCGGAACTGGACGGACCCCTAAGCTAGAGATCCTCCGACAGTACGGAGTCAGACGGACCCCTAGACGTGGGACTGGGTCCCTGCGGACCGAGAGTCCAACGTTGTCATGATCCATCCTACTTGAATGTAGTATAGATAAGGGTAGGTACCACCCGTTTTGTTTGGAGAATTAAGATGGGTCGTAACCATTGTGACCTCTAGAACCCCTGCGGGTTTGAGGTCAGGTCCCCCAGGGTCCTCCAGTAGTGCGGAACTGGACGGATCCCTTGCCAGAAGTTTTCTAACAGTGTGGAGTTGGACAAGCCCCTAGGAAATCAGGGTCCACAGGGTCCTCCGGCAGTACGGAGCTGGACGGACCCCTAAACTAGAGATCCTCCGACAGTGCGGAGTCAGACGGACCCCTAGACGTGAGACTGGGCCCCTGCGGACCGAGAGTCCAACGTTGTCAAGACCAATTCTACTTGAATATTAGCATAGATAAGGACAGGTGTCACTCGTTTGATCGTTACTCAATGTCTAGAGAATTAAGATGGGTCGTGACCAGTGTGACCTCTAGAACCCCTGCGGGTTTGAGGTCAGGCCCCCCAGGGTCCTCCAGTAGTGCGGAGCTGGACAGATCCCTAGTCAGAAGTTTTCCAACAGTACGGAGTTGGACAAACCCCTAGGAGATCAGGGTCCCCAGCGTCCTCCAGCAGTGCGGAGCTGGACGAGTCCCTGGTTTAGGAGCCCTCCGGTAGTACGGAGCTGGACGGACCCCTAAGTTAGAGATCCTCCGACAGTACGGAGTCGGACGGACCCCTAAACGTGGGACTGGGTCCCTACGGACCGAGAGTCCAACGTTGTCAAGACCCATCCTATTCGAAGTCTTTCTGAGTTGGGATTCCTTCAGATGGATACCTTTGTCTTTCTTCGGATAATGAACACCCTGACACGGACAGAGTCGTTATTGAGTCCTCGGGTTACTCTTGGGGTAACGGAAAGACTCTCCGATTTTCTCCGTGAGGTTTTCAAATGGTTGGACCTGAATCTGAGAATACTCCCTGTCCACTAAAATTTCCTGTTTAAGGACAGGATTACACGTAGTCTATAGTCTTAATTCAATGTCGTCGATGTTGTCGTCCTGGGACGACGGAGAAATCTACTCTACCAGGTCTGTCGGTGGTTATGGAAAATATTGTCTCTTGTCCTCTTCCCCCGGTTCCGGGTCCTCTTCCTCTCTTTCTTTCTCTGTTCCGTACGGATCTACGACCGACGGGAGGTCTCTTCGGGATACCGTTTGGGACTCAGGAACTCCCTGTTCCGTACTCTGTCTACGGACTAGACATCTGTCCACCCCGTAACCCGGTTTCTCACAGGTTTGGTACTGTTCAGAGGATCTTGCCGAAAGGTGTTTACGGTAGTTGACCCTGTAACCCGCCGTAAGACGGGAGCCCTGGGTTCTCGGAGTTCCAGTTCACGGTTCGGATGGGAGTGCTACCAAGTTCTCCTGACTTCGTCGGGTGAGGTCGGTCAGACGGACAGTGTCCATTGGTAGTGGCCCGACCTCGGTTCCCACGTTGACCTACACCGTCCATCCAGGCTCTTAAAGAACCAACTGTGTCCCCGATGGATGAGACAGAACTAGAGGATGAGACCTCGGAAGAGGAGGGTTTGGACATGGTAAACCCCACGATGTCCTTTTCGTTGATGATTTTCTAAGTGGGCTCGTGAAGAAACAACGACCCTACCTGTTTATAAAAGGGTGGTCAAAGACCACCAGGGACTCACAGGATGGGGGAATAACCCTTCTCTATATGAGTGATTTGACCCCTGGTGGGAACACTACCCTTCAAAAAGTCGGGGATCTCGAGATGTCGAGGACCAATGATGACTTCTTGGGTAATGTGGAAGTTATCTCTCCCTGGTTTTTGATACCCTTTTGTTTTAATTGGGGGTCCACACCCTGATCCCCTAAGGACCTGCTCGGGTGGTTCGACTTGGTCAGTAGTAACAGGAGGTTCTAGGGTGAGCCAAAGGATTGGCCTTTGTTATAGGAGAGTTTTCTCTCCGAGTCCTCCCTGATGTCGGAAATTATTTATTTAAGGAATGAACACCCGATAACCAGGGATGGTCAAGCGGTACATTGTGGGGTTAGGAGAGTCATTTCTTTTTTGTACCTTGGACCGCTGACCAAGTTCTAGAGGCCTAGTATTTACTTCGACATCAGGGGGAGGTAGGGTGTCATGGGTTAGGGATACATCAGAACCCTCTTTAGGGTGGGTCACGGTTTACCAAATGTCAGAACCTAGAGTTTCTACGTAAAAAAAACGTATGGTGACCGATTTCTTAGGGTTATGGGAAAACGAAAACTCACCCTCCGTGGTCCTCCTTTTGTGGTTGTCTACTGAACCTGTCATAATGGAGTCCCCAAAGCTCTATCGGGGGTGGACAAACCTGTCCGGGAATCGACCCTAGAGGATCTAGACCTGGACCCTGGATTACCCTTTTATAATGTTATGCATCTACTGGATGATTTAGACGAAAGGTCGACTCTTTTCACGGGTTGTTGTACGTTAAGTCCAAGATTTGAACCGTCTTTCCCCTATATTTCAGAGGGCACGATTCCGTGTCTACCAGCTCTGTTTCCAGTGAATGGACCCTCAAGTCTAATGTGTGCCCAGGTCCTCCGACAGGAGACTAGCCCATGTTCCTTAGGAGGTCAACAGGAGGGGGTACTGAGCTTTTATTAACACTCGAAAGGACCCCGATTGACCAATAACATCTTAGACCTATGGGTTGATACCAGATTAACGGGTCGGGAATATACTTTCGAATTTCCCTGCTCCACTAAGTTAGGGTGACTACACCCCTTGAGGAGTTTTCCTCCGTCTCCGATGTTATTTTGTCCGGAATTGAGTCCGTGGACGGAACCCCAACGGTATGGGTCTTTTTCGTAAGGTTGAAATACAGGTACTTTCTCTCCCTTATCGGAACCCTCACAATTGAGTTTCCAACCCTAGACTCGGGGTCGGACATCGAATGAATAGGTTCTCCGAGCTAGGTTGATGGGTTCCAACCGGGGGGACGGAAGCTTTAGAACATCGATAACGTTAGTACTATCTTCTACCAAATTTTGAGAGGAAACCCCCGTTTGATTGATAAAAATGGTCGGTGGTTCATTTTGTTGAGGATTTACCCTCTCCGGTAAATACCTACAGACTAGTTTCTTAAGAGTCTATAGTTCATTACGACTACCTTTTAGGTCCGAAGTGATATAGGGGAACACTCTAAGAATTGGGTCGGTGGGAGGAGGGATGGGGGCTCCCGAGAGAGGGGAAAGTGAGAACAGATCTTTGGAACCTGGTGACCTGTTTTGGGGCCCTCCCTAACAGTCTTCTAGGAGACCGGTTAGGACTCCTTTAGACCATGTGACTACCCTCGTCGAAACAGAACCTACCTTCTTCTTCTCGGCCCATACGTCATCAGAGGTTAAAACTCTGGTATCTCCGATTCGGAGACGGTGGTCCATGAAGTCGGGTTAATCGACTCGAGTATCGGGACTGAGCTTGAAATCTCGACCCTTTTCCTTTTTCTTATCGGTAAATGTGACTGAGGTTCATACGGAAAGACCACGATGTACGTGTACACCGACAAACCTTTCTTTCCCCGGTGAACTGGTGGGCTCCCAGGGGTTAGTTTATACCACTAGTCTAAGAAGCTGAGAACCTCCGCCAGGTAGACGGATGATTCCAAAGTCAGAGGGTGACATTTCCTGTGGTTTTTCCCTTGTGTCTTCACCGTGCTCCCTTGGTTCGTCGACTAGTCCGTCGATCCTCTCGTCGTAATGTCTTGGTACTGGATTATCCCTAACGGTGGAATCAAGGTGTCTGATTAAACGGTCTTTGAGGAAGTATATGACTTCCACTCTAAGAATTTCGATTCTCACTCCCGAAAGTTCTTCTAGTATACCCCACTAAGGTTTTCCTCCCTGAGGAAAAAGACGGACCTTTGGAGGTTACCTTGAACCAATTGAAGAATGTACGGTGATGAGTAAATCTTCTTTTCCGGGAGGTTTCTAATGATCTTTCCAGGAAGTCTCCTTGTCCGGAGGTTTGTTGATATTCTGTCCACCAGAGGAGAACACGGTTAATTTGTTGGGGGTTCCTCGAGCTTCTGGGGTCGACCGGGTCGGGTAGGTTGCTGCACCCCGGATGGGTCCTCTCCTGACCGTCTACCTGAAGTAGGTCTACGGTCAAAGAGTTCCCGTATTTATGAATAATCAATACTATCTATGTAAGTGTCCTACCTAACTTCCGAAAGGGTGGGTCTGGCTCTTCCGACTTCTCCACCATTTTTTTTTGACGAGGTACTTTAGTAAGGTTTTAAACCAGACGGGTCCAGTAATGTTTCACTGTTACCCTGTAGTAAATGAAGATTCCAGTGGGTTCCTCAGAGCTTTCGTAACTCGTAATGAATAATAGAGGTAACACGGACCTCCGGAGTTAGAAGTCCTTTTCATCTTTCTCGGTTAGTTAAGAATTTTAGTCGCTATTTTTTCTATTGGGTCCTCTGGAGGGACCCTACCTTCCTCCGAAATGGTTATCGAGAGGAGGCGTGGACGTAACGGGGATTCCTTGTCCAACCAGAATCAGGAATACTCTACGATATACCCTCTGGAAAACAAATACAGTTACTGGAGAAGGATCTAGGTCTCCAAGTCTGGGAGGTCAGAATATGGTATCGGTAACCCGTTAAGGTTGTCCTATATGCGAACACCCCATACTTGGTCCTGGGTTTTCTAAGATTTCTGTAGTGGTGATATACGAGGTCCCTGAGTTCAGGATTAATTTCAGACCTTTCTACCCAGGGGTTTACGAGTTCAGGTCGGGTGTACCTTCCCGGGGATGGGACATTATGAAAGATGGGGGTGTCGTCAGTTCCATGGTCCTGTACTGAGGACCTAAGTGATGAGTACTCAGTTCGGTACCTTCTTTTGTCTTCTCCTGTGAGTTATGTGGACACTCGGGGACCCTCTAAAGTCTATGGATAAGTCCTGTTGTTTACTCACGGTAAGATTACTTGTGGGGGTGTTAGACCAAAGACCCTTATTCTAAAGAGTCCTATTGAGATTTCTCGGTTCGGTTGTGTCGAACTGTCTCTGACATGAGGTTTTGTCTGTCCTCTATCTAGAAGACTAGGGACTTGTTCCTCCCTGAACTCGGCAGGACCGGTACACTTAAATTTTAACTGGTTACAGGGATGATCAGGAACAATACGATATAACTACTACGGATACTAATAAGGTACATGACAGTTAACAGATTGGACAAAACAGAAACGGGTCCAGTTGGTCGATGTTGTACGTCACGGTCAAGTTGTTTCTATATTTTGATGTCGACTGGTGCCTTTTATAGTGTGTGGGAACCTGTGGTGATATTCCTGAGACTCCTAACTCTGATCGTTCTCCCCCTCCGGGTCATTGGGAGCGCCGGGGTCAAGTCGTCCTTCATCGGTCTTTCTGGAGCTGCGGGGATAAGGGTTTCTTAACCCGGAGGGTAGAGAACTCCCCGGTTACAATCCATCCATCTTATCCCCTTTCCTCAGGTTTTACCACCACGATTTTCTGTTCCTTCCAGTTTCCTTCCAGGCTCCTGGTCTCACTTCTGAAGTCCGTCTTGTTTGTCGTGAGGACCGATCCGGGTTAAACGTATCCCGCCCGGGTCCACCTTCTTTTTTTGTATATTTTCCTCCTCGGTTTCGTGAAAGAGTACCTGAGAGAGAAGACGCACGCACGCGAGAAAAGAAAGAGAGAGAGAGAGTGAGAGGACGATAGAAGATTTATTTTATCTCGACATTGTGACTAAACGGATTCTCGACATCGTGTCAAACAGGTTCTGGGTTCTCGACACTGCGCGGTTCCCGAAATTACAGGCAACGAGGTTTAGAAACAACACTACTCTGTTTCTTGGCTCGTTGTATGTGAGCACACTGTCCAGTGGAGATAGAGGGAGGAGGGAGACGAAAAGAGGTACATTGAGACACTTGGAGAGACCCACAGGATGTGACACCTCTTTGAAAAGTAGAAATTGGATCTACAAAATAGTTACCACGACATATCTACCTCTTCAGAAATCCGATGACATTTTTATTCTGACTTTTGGTTTTCGTCCTCCGAATTCAGGTTTAGAACTCTTGTGGTCTTTTGAGGACTGAGGTCCCTTGTAATTATCTATCCTCGGGTAGTTTACGGAGGTATGGATGTGACTTTGGTTCGTGGTGGGTTCCCGGTTGTTCAAGGTCTCGTTCTGTATGGTGTGTTTAAGAGGTCTTTGTGTCCTTGTGTCGGGACTCGAAGTTATATGTCCGACGGGTTTCAGTGAGATTTGGGTAACTGTAGAGTATTGAGTAATGACCTGTGAAGTAACGTGAGGACTTTCTTCTTTAGGTCGAGGTGGGTGGTCTTGTGGCTGTGTTCGAAGGGCTTGGTCCTTTGGAACTGTGTGGTGGGCATGTTGGGGTGGGTGTCGCTCCTTTAAGGTGTTTTTTCTATTAAGGTGTTCGACGGTCTTATCTCTTTCCGGAGGGGTTTGTGTCGTTATATTTGTTCTACTTCTCTGTTTCCTTATGGGTCGTCCGTTTCCTTGTCCTATTTACGGGTGGTTTGGTTTGTTTTCTCCTTGTCTATCCTTTAGATGAACTATTTCTTAAGACTTATTACTATCACTTTTACTAGGTTTTAGAACTTTTGTTTTACCTTAGTGTCTATTTTTCGGATCTCTGTTCCTAACTCTTCTACGTTCTTTCCAAATTGTTCCTGGATCTTCTTTATTTTTTTCTCAGTTATATATTACTTATTACGTTATTTACTCTAGTTTTTGTGAGACCTCTGTTGTTTATCATCTTATTGACTCCGTCTTCTATCCTAATCACTCCATCTTCTATCTTACCATCTTTATTTACTTAGTCTCTCCCCCTTTTTTACTTAATTTTCTTCACTCCTGTTAGTGTCTCTGAAGACCCTGTCACAATTTGTGGGGTTGTAAGCTTAGTATCCTCAGGGTCTTCTTCTTCTGTTTTTCTTTCTGGTACTCTTTTATGAACTCTATTATCAACTTTTCAAGGAATTTTACCCCTTCCTTTATTAGTGGTTTCAGGTTCTTTGGGTCTCTCAGGGTTTGTCCTATTTGGGTTCCGCTTTGTGAGGTTCTGTGTATAATTAGTTGAATTGTTACTAGTTTGTGTGTGTGTTTTTTTTGTTTATAATTTTAGTCGTTCCCTTTTTGTTGTTTTTTGTGTGTTCCCCTAAGGGTATTCCTATTGTCAACTAAAAAGTTATCTTTGAGAAGTCCGGTCCTCCCTTACCGTCCTGTATGAATTTCACTACTTTCTTTTATTGGATGTCGGGTCTATTGACATGGGTCGTTTCTAGAGTAAGGTTATACTTCCTCTTTAGTTTGCGAAATGTCTGTTCGTTTTCGATTCTCTTAAGTCGTGGTGGTTTTGTCGAGAGCTTGTTTACGATTTCCTAGAAGAGATCTCTCCTTTGTGTTTTTACCACATATTTGAGCTTGGGTTTTGTTATTTCATTTACCGTTGTCCTAGTATGAATAGTTATTAATGGAATTTTTATTTACCCAACTTACGGGACTGGTTTTCTGTTTCTGACTGACTTACCTATGTTTTTGTTCTGGGGATATATACAACAGATGTTCTCTGGGTGGAGTTTTGTTCCCTGTGTGTGTCTTACTTTCACTTCCCGACCTTTTTCTATAAGGTGCGTTTGTCTCTGTTTTCTTTCGTCCTGATCATTATGAGTATAGTCTATTTTATCTGAAATTTTGTTTCCGACACTTTTCTCTGTTTCTTCCAGTGATGTATTACCAGTTTCCTAGTTAGGTTCTTCTTCTATATTGTTAATATTTATCTATACGTGGGTTGTATCCTCGTGGCGTTATACATTCTGTTTACGATTGTTCATACTTTCTCCTTTAATTGTGTTATTATCACCCTCTGAAATTATGGAGTGAGTGTGGATACCCATCTAGTTGATTTGTCTTTTAATTATTCCTTTGTGTTTGAAATTTACTATGTTATTTGGTCAATCTGAATTACCTATAGATATCCTGTAAAGTGGGGTTTTGTTACTTAAAGTGGAAAAAGAGTTCACGTGTGCCTTGGAAGAGGTCCTATCTAGTGTAGGAACCGGTATTTAGATCGAAACCATTTACTTTTTTTTTTTTTTTACATTAGTACGGTTCGTAGAAAAGACTAGTGTTACGTCATTCTAATCTAGAGTTAATGTCCTCTTTTTGATAATTTTTAAGGTTGTATATCTCCGACTTGTTGTGCGAAGACTTATTGGTTGTTTAGTGTCTTCTTTAGTTTTTTCTTTAGTTTGATATGTATCTTTGCTTACTTTTACTTTTGTGTTGTTGGGTTTTGGACACCTTGTGACATTTTCGTCACGATTCCCCTTTCAAGTATCGTTATGTCCGTGTGGAGTTCTTTGTTCTTTTTTGAGTTTATTTATTGGATTGAGATGTGGATTTCGTTGATCTTTTCCTTCTTTACTTCTTGGGGTCCCAAGCATCTTCCTTTCTTTAGAATTTTTAATCCCGTCTTTATTTACGTTTTCTTTGTTTTCTCTGGTATCGTTTTAGTTGTTTCGGTTTTCGAGCAAGAAACTCTCCTATTTATTTTAACTGTGTGGTAATCGGTCTGAGTAGTTCTTTGTTTCCCTCTTTTTAGTTTAGTTATTTTAATCTTTACTTTTACCTCTCTAGTGTTGTCTGTTGTGTCTTTATGTTTCCTAGTATTCTCTGATGATAGTCGTTAATATGTGGTTATTTTACCTGTTGCACCTTCTTTACCTGTTTAAGAATCTTTTCATGTTGAAAGGTTTTGACCTGGTCCTTCTTTATCTTTTAGAATCGTCTGGGTAGTGTTCGTACCTTTAACTTTGACATTAATCTTTAGAAGGTCGTTTGTTTTTGGGTCCAGGTCTGCCGGAGTGTCGACTTAAGATGGTTTTTAAATCTCTTCTCGACTGTGAATAGGATGAGTTTGAGAAGGTCTTTTAACGTCTCCTTCCATTTGAAGGTTTGAGTAAGATATTCGGGTGGTATTGGGATTATGGTTTTGGACTGTTTCTACGGTGTGTTTTTCTTTAGATGTCCGGTTATAGTGACTACTTGTATCTACGTTTTTAGGAATTGTTTTAAGATCGTTAGTCTTAGGTTGTTGTACAATTTTTCCAGTATGTAGCACTGGTTCACCCGAAATAGAGTCCCTACGTTCCTAAGAAGTTATAGGTATTTACTTAGTTACATTATGTGGTGTAATTGTTTAACTAATAGAGTTAGTAATAGGTATACTAATAGAGTCATCTACGTCTGTTTCGGAAACTGTTTTAAGTTGTAGGTACATACTATTTTCGAGAGGTCTTTCGTCCTTATCTTCCTTGTATGGAGTTGTATTATTTTCGATATATACTGTTTGGGTGTCGTTTGTAATAGGAGTTACCACTTTTTGACTTTCGTAAAGGGGATTTCAGTTCTTGTTCTGTTCCCACGGGTGAAGAGGTGATGGTAAGTTGTATCAAAACCTTCAAAACCGGTGTCGTCAGTCTCGTCTTTTTCTTTATTTTCCTTAGGTCTAACCTTTTCTTCTTCATTTTAAGAGTATCAAACGTCTACTGTACTAGGAGATGTATCTTTTGGGACTTCTGAGGTGGTCTTTTAATGATCTCCATTAGTTACTGAGATCATTTCAACGTCCTATATTTTAGTTGTATGTCTTTAGGGAACGTAAGGATATGTGATTATACTCTTTTACCTTTCTCTTTAATTCCTTTGTTAAGGTAAGTGGTAACGTTACTTTTCTTATTTTATGAATCCTTATATAGATGGATTTCTTTGATTTCTAGATGTATATCTTTTGATATTTTGTGACCACTTTCTTTAGTTTCTCCTGTGATTATCTACCTCTTTATATGGTACAAGTACCTTACCTTCTTAGTTATATTACTTTTACTCACATCATGGGTTTCGTTAGATATCTAAGTTACGTTAGGGATAGTTCGATGGTTATCATAAAAAGTGTCTCGATCTTGCTTATTAAGGTGTTAAACATACCTTTATGTTATTTGGAGCTTATCGGTTTCGTTAGAACTCTCTCTTCTTACCTTGACCTCCTTAGTTGGACGGACTGAAGTCAGAGATGATGTTTCGGTGTCAGTAGTTCTCTCATACTATGATCATGTTTCTGTTTATATCTAGTTACCTTGTTTTGTCTTTCGGGTCTCTATTTAGGTACGTGGATACCTGTGGAATAGAAACTGTCTCCTCCGTTCTTATATGTTACCTCTTTTCTGTTAGAGAAATTGTTCACCACGACCCTTTTGACCAGTCGGTGAACATTTTCTTACTTTGATCTTGTGAAAGATTGTGGTATGTGTTTTATTTGAGTTTTACCTAATATCTAGATCTGTATTCTGGTCTTTGATATTTTGAGGATCTCCTCTTGTATCCGTTTTGTGAGAGGCTGTATGTAGTGTCGTCCTAGGAGATACTGAGTGGAGGGTCTTATAACCTTTATTTTCGTTTTTATTTGTTTACCCTGAATTAATTTTAATTTTCGAAGACGTGTTCTTTCCTTTGATATTCGTTCCACTTTTCTGTCGGAAGTCTTACCCTCTTTTATTATTGTTTACTTCGTTGACTGTTTCTTAAGTAGAGGTTTTATATGTTCGTTGAGGACGTCGAGTTAAGGTCTTTTTATTTGCTGGGTTAGTTTTTTACCCGGTTTCTTGATTTGTCTGTCAAGAGGTTTCTTCTGTATATCTACCGATTGTTTGTGTACTTTTCTACGAGTTATAGTGAGTAATAGTCTCTTTACGTTTAGTTTTGGTGTTACTCCATGGTAAAGTACGGTCTTACCGACGATAGGTTTTCAGAGGTTCGTTATTTACGATCTCTCCCGTGTCTCTTTTCCCTTAGGAGAATGTGACAAACACCCTTACGTTTGATCATGTCAGTGATACCTCTTGTCACATCTCTAAGGAGTTTTTTGACCTTTATCTTGACGGTATACTGGGTTCTTAGGGTGACGACCCGTATGTGAGACTCCTTTGGTCTTGCCTTTCTCTGTGTACATGGGGTCACAAGTAGCGTTGTGACAAATATTATTGGTCCTGTACCTTCGTTGGATCCACAGGTAGTCGTCTACTTACCTATTCTTTCGACTCCATGTATATGTGTTACCTCATAATGAGTCGGTAATTTTACTTGTGTAAACTTAGTCAAGATTACTCCACCTACTTTGACCTCGGATAATATGTATCGCTTCATTCGGTTTTTCTTTTTGAGGTTATGTCATATGATTGTGTATATATACCTTAAATCTTTCTACCATTGCTATTGGGACATACGCTCTGTCGTTTTCTCTGTGGCTACATATCTTGTTAGAAAACCTGAGACCCTCTCCCGCTCCCACCCTACTGAACCCTCTTACCGTAACTTTGTACATTTAATAGTATATACTTTACTTAGCGGTCAGGTCCAAACTACGTACTATATCCTACGAACCCCGACCATGTGACCATACTAGGTCTCCCTACCCTACCCCTCCCTCAACCCTCCCCCCAAGTCCTACGTCTTGTGCATATGTGGGCACCGTCTAAGTACAACTACATACCGTTTTGTTTATGTTCTAACATTTCATTAATCGGAGGTAATTTTATTTATTTACATATAAAATTTTTTTCTTCTTTTTTACTTGTGATTTATGTACTTAATAAACTACAGTAGTACGATAAGTTTTTTTAAAAGAATATTTCTGTTTCAGAGAGTCGTACTTTCTGAGACTTCTCATACCCCACCCCCCACCCCCTTTAATAGCTCGTCTAGTAGTGTAATTTGCAATGAAAGACTCATTTCAGGAATACGTTCTTGATGAAGATCTTGCATTTCCGTTTAGAAGATCTTACATTTCCGAGTTTTTAAAGTAGAATCCAAGTCTTACGGTCTGGGGCTAAAACATTCCTTACTGATCCTTACTAACTAAACAAACTAGGTACTCCTGTGTTATATAGTTTCGGTTCCGTCGACAGACCACTTCGGTCTACTAGAGGTGACTTGAGAATGAATTTAGAACTCTATACCGTGATCCCTTTATAACCGACGTTATAAATTTTTTTATAACACCCTTTTGAAAAGATCTACCCATCTATGACCCCAGTCGAGTACGTAAAGAACCTCCGGTATATAGGGTATTTTAAACATTTTCAGTTTATACTTGATCTTATGATATGGTTTCTTTATAAACCCATCAAGGTTTTCTTTAAATTTGTTAAAGTGTAGAGGTACCCAATACTCATACATGAGTCAAGTCAAGTCAAGTCAAGTCTGTGAGTCAACATAGGCTGAGAAACGCTGGGGTACTTAGCGTCGTGCGGTCCGGAGGGACAGGTAGTGGTTGAGGGTCTCAAGTGAGTCTGAGTGCAGGTAACTCAGTCACTACGGTAGGTCGGTAGAGTAGGAGACAGTAGGGGAAGAGGAGGACGGGGGTTAGGGAGGGTCGTAGTCTCAGAAAAGGTTACTCAGTTGAGGAGTGTACTCCACCGGTTTCATAACCTCAAAGTCCAAATCGTAGTAAGGAAGGTTTCTTTAGGGTCCCGACTAGAGGAAGTCTTACCTGACCAACCTAGAGGAACGTTGACGTTTACCACTGACGTCGGTACTTTAATTTTCTACGAATGAGGAACCTTCCTTTCAATACTGGTTGGATCTGTCGTATAATTTTTCTTCTCTATAATGAAACAGTTGTTTCCAGGCAGATCAGTTCCGATACCAAAAAGGTCGTCAGTACATACCTATAGTCTCAACCTGATATTTCTTTCGACTCACGTCTTCTTAACTACGAAAACTTGACACCACTACCTCTTCTGAAAACTCTCAGGGAACCTGACGTCCTTCTAGGTTGGTCAGGTAGGATTTCCTCTAGTCAGGACTTATAAGTAACCTTCCTGACTACAACTTCGACTTTGAGGTTATGAAGCCGGTGGACTACACTTCTCAACTGAGTAAACTTTGTGGGACTCACACCCTTTCTAACTCCCGTCCTCCTCTTCCCCTGTTGTCTCCTACTCTACCGATCTACCGTAGTGGTTGAACTACCTGTACCCAAACCCATCTAAGACCCTCAACCACACCTGTCCATCCGGACCGCACGACAGCAAGTATCTCAGCGTTTCTCAGTCTGTGCTGACTCGCTGACTTGACTTAAGTTGTCCAGAGGGTAAACGACCCCCAAAATCAAGACGTCTTCTCGAGTTTCTATTACAATACATGTAGGGAACTCCCCTTTGGTCCTGGGACGGGGGTTCCGACAGGATAACAAAGAACTGACGAGGAGGAAAAAGAGACGTAGGGGAGGGAAGGGTCTAATCGTTGAGAAACTTGGATGGGACGTGTCCCTGGTGTCGGAATAGATTGAGTTACTTTGATTCGGTACGGGTACCCCGGTGAGTTCTGTCTACCCAGTACGACTTATCCAGACTGTCTTACACCAGGTGACCTCTTCCCTTACGTTTGGTGAAGTCATAAAAACGAAACTCTTGAGGTGCTTGTCATACTTTTCCGTTTTTCTCTCTTGTGACTTTCTACTTGAGGGGTCCAGCCATCCACGGGTTATACGATGACCTCTAGTCACCTCTTTATTGAGGTCTTTCTTACTTCCCTACCTCGGTTTCGTTTTTGTTGTGGGTCGACACCTACCCTGACCACTGTCTTCGTTCCAAGATACGACATTTCTCGTTATAACATATCCTTGGACCTTACAATCCAGGTACTTACTTCCATTTAACCTTCACTAGTTTCTCTCTACTGTTCTCACTTGTAACTGTAAGATCCTTAGTCGTTTGACTCTACCTAACCTTACCCACCTAAATTGAGTCTACAGGTAATATAGATGATGACACATGGCCTTAGGGGATCCTCTTTACCTCATCGGTAGTATGAGTTGTTTTCTCAGGTTTTACGTCATGAACCTACGTTAGACTTTTTGCTGTCTTACTAGAGACAACCAAAGGTTCCGTTTGGTAAGTTATAGTGTCATTGGGTTCAGATAAGGGGTTGGTCATTACGACTTCTTCGACTTCAACTTTCAAAGATACTTCTGGATGTTCTGGAAGACCTTGATTGTGGGTTTTTTCTACAGGAAAAGTACTATCCCCTGACCTTACGTTTTCATCCTTTAGTTCTTTGTGGACTTCATTGTCCGTTTAAACCGGAACCTCATGTCTTACTTCGTCCCGTTTCCGATTATCTCAAGACGGTTCTCTTGCGTGACCAGTATCGTTTGTGGGAGAAGGTTGTTGTGTTCTCTTCTGACATGTGCACCTGTAGTGTTATACCAGTTGTAACTTTAGTCTGACTAATATAAGAAACGTCGGTTTCTACCTCTTCGAGATATCTCAGTCGTTTTTGTTCTGACCCTCGACTGACACCGAGTCTAGTACTTGAGGAATAACGGTTTAAGTCTGACTTTAACTTCTTTCACCTCTTTAGGTGACCTGGTAAGTACATACTGGATTTAGTTTAAGGAATACTGATATGTCACCTTCACTCTTTATCTAAATTTCACGATCTAGACTATCTGTCTGACGGACTACTTGACACCTACCTCCAAGTACTGTAACATGTCCTCTGTCCTTAGTTCTTGTAAAAGTTCTTTTTTTTAAGTTTTTTCGTTTTACCGACAGACTCCTCCGGAATGTTTATCGATACTTTTCTTGCCTTCGTTTTTCGTTTCCTCTTTTCCTTTCTATAGTCGTAGACTTACGTTTCAAGGTTTCTTATCGTTCCTCTCTATTCTTTCGGAAGGGGTCCCTAGTTATATTTCTTTATCTCCTTTTGTCATCTTACTCTTTCTGATATCTAGATAAGTTCTTTTAATCTCTATGTCTCCCTTGTAAAGTACGTTTCTACCCGAGCTATTTCCTGTCTTTACCATCCCTGGATTGTCTTCGTCTTCTATAATTCTTTTCTACTGTTCTTATGTGTCTTGACATGTTTTTTCTAGAAGTACTGGGTCTATTAGTACTACCACACTAGTTAGTGGATCTCGGTCTGTAAAACTTTACACTTCAGTTCACCCGGAATCCTTCGTAGTGATACTTTTCCGATCACCTCCACTACCTTAAGGTCAACTCGATAAAGTTTAGGACTTTCTACTACGACACTTTCACGACGTGAGTCATACGGTCGTTTAAACCATTTGTGTCGTCACTGGTGTCCTGACCTTTTCCAGTCAAAAGTAACTTAGGGTTTCTTTCCGTTACGGTTTCATACGAGTTTGATGACGTGTTAACGTGAGTAGAGTGTGCGATCATTTCACTAGGAATTTTAAGAGGTTCGGTCCGAAGTCGTTATGCATTTGAGATTTGAAGGTCTACTAGTTCAACCTAAATCTTTTCCGTCTCCTTGGTCTCTTGTTTAACAGTTGTAGACGACCTAGTAGTTTTTTCGTTCTCTCAAGATCTTTTTGTAGATAAAGACGAAATAACTGATACGGTTTCGGAAACTGACACACCTAGTGTTATTTGACACCTTTTAAGTCTTTCTCTACCCGTATGGTCTGGTGGACCGGAGGGAGAACTCTTTGGACACACGTCCAGTCCTTCGTTGTCAATCTTACCCTGTACCTTTTTGTCTGACCAAGGTTTATCCTTTTCCTCATGCAGTTTCGATATATAACAGTGGGACGAATAAATTGAAGATACGTCTCATGTAGTACTCTTTGTGACTCGACTTTCTTCGTGCTCGACCTTAGTTCTAACAACCCTCTTTATAGTTATTGGAGTCTATACGTCTACTGTGGTGAAAATACGGTCTTTCACTTCTTGATTTCTCGGAGAACTACTTCCACTTTCTCCTCTCACTTTTTTAACCGAATTTCGAGTTGTAAGTCTTTTGATTCTAGTACCGTAGGTCAGGGTAGTGAAGTACCCTTTATCTACCCCTTTGTCACCTTTGTCACCGACTGAAACAAAAAGACCCGAGGTTTCAGTGACGTCTACCACTGACGTCGGTACTTTAATTTTCTGTGAATGAGGAACCTTCCTTTCAATACTGATAGGATCTGTCGTATAAGTTTTCGTCTCTGTAATGCAACGGTTGTTTCCAGACAGATCAGTTCCCATACCAAAAAGGTAACCAGTATATACCTACACTCTCAACCTGACACTTCTTTCGACTCACGACTTCTTAACTACGAAAACTTGACACCAAAACGTCTTCTGAGAACACTCAGGGAACCTGACGTTCCTCTAGGTTGGTCAGGTAGGATTTCCTCTAGTCAGGACCCACAAGTAACCTTACTGACTACAACTACGACTTTCAGGTCATGAACCGGTGGACTACACTTCTCGACTGAGTAAACTTTTCTGGGACTACGACCTTTTCTAACTTCCAGCCTCCTCTTCCCCTACTGTCTGTTACTTTACCAACCTACCGTAGTCTTTGAGTCACCTATATAGAAACCCACTTGAGGCCCTCCACCACTACCTGTGTCTCCGGACCGCACGACGACAAGTACCACAGTGTCTCTCAGTCTGTGTTGACTCACTGATTTGACTTGACTTGACTTGACTTGACTCGGACGGGAAACCTTGAGTCCCTTCCCCTAAGTCTTTCAGAAAACACGAGTCCTCGGAGTGTCCCAGAACTAACCAAAATCAGACAAGTGTTTACTCATTACTGTCTTATACCGAATTAAACAATTATAGTAGTAACAATAGAGAAACAGTAGTAGTAGAAAATAAAACACAAGTCAAATCTTCAGAGTTTAAAAACCTGATAAAAAAGTAGATTTCCTTACATGTAAAATATAAATCCTCTTTATAAAATTTTCTCTCTCTTTACGTAAATTGGAACACATCAAGAGTAGGACAAGACGGAATCTGTGTTTTTTGACCCGTCTCAGTTAAAGAACGAATTTTTGTTCACAGTTGATGTTTGACCGTGAATGGTTCTCGTAACGGTTACTGACTTGTTGTTTCCGTAAACGGTAGATGGAGATACCTCTAACTTGGGGCACGACGATATATATCGACAACAGAAAGTTGTTAGGGACTCCCTCAAGTCCCACGTCACTCCGTCAGACACAAGGTCCCTAAGACCACCCTGTCCATAAATCTATCAACCTACAAAAATCCTTGTCTAAAATACTAGAGTTAGGAATGTAGAGAAGTATAGATCTCTTCGGGATTTAGGGAAGTACCACTGTAGTCTAGGAGTACTGATTGTTTTGTGGAAAATATTTAACTCACGAAGTACCATAACTTGAAGAGACAGTGGTTTTGGAATATACAACTGAAAGGGGGTGACGGTGAAACCTCTCCAGAGAGTCTCGATAGACTCTACGATGGAGGACCCGACTTCAGGAGTAAGACGGGGTTTATTTTGGTTGAGAGTTCAACATGTAGGAAAAAATCAGCTATGTTCGTTTTACTTTTTTTGAAAAGTTCAAGAGTCCATAAAAATCCGTCTAAAACAAACAAAACATGAGACTTATTAATCTGACAAACTTTAAGTCGCGATTATGTTCGAACTCTTTAGTACATAAATTCGGATACTTCCTTGTTTCGAACGGTGGGGATTCATACATATAAAGTAACCGAACTCTAAATGAAACCTGATTAACAAAAATTCTTTGTCTTCAGAGTCATTCAGAAAGAAAATTTAGAGGAAGAATAGACGGAGTTTCTTATATCTAGCAGTCTTTATTTCTTTTAAACGACATAGGAGGATCCAAGAAGACCGACCAGATTCTTAATTTGACTGTACTCTGTTTAATTGTCCTCTTTTAGTTTGTCTTCAAATTATTTCTTTCTTAATTTATTTCCTTAAATAAATTTCTTAAATTTATTATTTCTTAAAAATATATTTATTATTTCTTTAAATTTCTTAATTTATTATTTCCTTCTCTGGATCCTCTTGACTCATTTTACCGTCTCTGATAGTAGAATCTATACCAGAAGTTGATTTCTGTCTTCTCCTACAACTCCCACCACTAAACCCTGAAGTTTTCCCGTCTACTGTTAAGTGTACGTCTACCTTTTTGTTTAAAACTATTTGTTTACAAACAACCCGGTACATCTCTGTTACCCTGTGTCTCTCCTTGAAATTGTTTAACTGAAAAGAACCAAGGACAGATGTGTGATAAAGTATGATATTAATACATACCACTACCGAAGGAAGGACTTTGTCCAGGAGATAAATGTAAAATCCGTCAATTCTCTCTCTAGTTTTTAAGAAGTCCTCAGAAAACCCGAAAGTGTTATTGATTGGATTTAATTAGGAGTATGGTTTCTATGTAAAAGCCCATCGTTTAAAACAACGGGATACTCTATTTTCCGGACCTTCCCGGTCTTTCTCGTGATAGTGGTCTCTGTAGACGTTTCTTACACCCGATCGACACGACCTCTTTTGAACCGTCCCGGACCTCTGGTTTCAGGAGGAACAAAGGGGTTGAGTGTGTCAGTCATAGTCGTTACGACTCTGATATTTTACCTGGGGGGGGGGTATACACCGGTTATGTCACGAGATAGAGTGTGGGAAACCGGGAAATTCATTGAGAGTAAAACAAAAGATTCAGAAACACCCAATGTGTCCGTCGTCGAGACAAACGACACTCGTCAACCGTCCCGAACCCATATCCACCGCCTACCGTCCCGGGACGACTCGCAGACGATGTTATGGCTCCATCCACCGACTCTACGTCAGACCCTCCGACACTATATTTTCCTCGAGACAGACTCGGACCACAGTCTCCAGCGGGAATCAGAAGACAAAGAGTGCGAGTGAAAGTACATAATCCTAGTTCTGCTGGTTCGGAAAAGGGTTTAGAACAGTCATGGTGACAGTCCTATGACCTCATAAGAGGTCCTAAAGTACTCGAGGTCTATTACATTTACATTTTCTTACGTACTGACTTAAGATCCTTTGGAGTCTAGGTTCCTAAACTAGAGGAGAGAAGGAGGGGTAAACGGAGGGGTGTCCATCCTTTTCATGACGAAACTGAAGTTTTAAAGAAAGAAGAATTGGAACAACCCGATCGTTGTCTAGTCTAGTCTAGTCAGCGAGTAAGTACAGACTGAGAAACGCTGGGGTACTTAGCGTCGTGCGGTCCGGAGGGACAGGTAGTGGTTGAGGACCTCAAGTGAGTCTGAGTGCAGGTAGCTCAGTCACTACGGTAGGTCGTTAGAGTAGGAGACAGCAGGGGAAGAGGAGGACGGGGGTTAGGGAGGGTCGTAGTCTCAGAAAAGGTTACTCAGTTGAGAAGTGTACTCCACCGGTTTCATGACCTCAAAGTCGAAATCGTAGTAAGGAAGGTTTCTTTAGGGTCCCGACTAGAGGAAGTCTTACCTGACCAACCTAGAGGAACGTCAGGTTCCCTGAGAGTTCTGAGAAGAAGTTGTGGTGTCAAGTTTTCGTAGTTAAGAAGGCGCGAGTCGGAAGAAGTGTCAGGTTGAGAGTATAGGTATGTACTGGTGTCCTTTTTGGTATCGGAACTGATCTACTTGGAAACAACCGCTTCATTACAGAGACGAAAACTTATGCAATAGATCCGACCAGTATTGAAAGGAAGGTTCCTTATTCGCAGAAAACTAAAGTACCGACGTCAGTGGTAGACATCACTAAAACCTCGGGTCTTTTTATCAGACTGTGACAAAGGGGTAGATAAAGGGTAATTCGCCACCCTGGTCTACGGGACTAGAAGCAAAAGACTTACAACTCGAAATTCGGTTGAAAAAGTGAGAGGTGAAAGTGAAAGTAGTTCTCCGAAAACTCAAGGAGAAGTGAAAGACGGTATTCCCACCACAGTAGACGTATAGACTCCAATAACTATAAAGAGGGCCGTTAGAACTAAGGTCGAACACAAAGAAGGTCGGGTCACAAAGAGTACTACATGAAACGTATCTTCAATTTATTTGTCCCACTGTTATATGTCGGAACTGCTTGAGGAAAAGGATAAACCTTGGTCAGACAACAAGGTGCAGGTCAAGGTTGACAACGAAGGACTGGACGTATGTTTAAAGAGTTCTCCGTCTAGTCCACCAAACCATAAGGGTAGAGAAAGTCTCAAAAGGTGTCAAATAACACTAGGTGTCTCAGTTTCCGAGATCGTATCAGTTATTTCGTCTTTATCTACAAAAAGACCTTGAGAGAACGAAAAAGATCTAGGTCGCCTACAACCGTTAAGCTAGAGACCAAGGAGACGGAAAAGATTTTGGTCGAACTTGTAGTCCTTCAAGTGCCAAGGGTATAACGACTTCGGACCGAACCTCTTAAAACTCGTAATGAAATGATCGCACACTCTACTCACGTTAGCACGTCATCAAACTCGTAAGAAACCTTAACGGAAAGAAACCCTAACCTTACTTTTGACTGGAAAAGATCAGGACACCGGTGACGGCTCAAAAGGTTTAAACGACCGTATAACTCACGTCGTCAAAGTGTCGTAGTAGAAAGTCCTAAACCTTATCAAGTTGACCTTAAGGTAGTGGAGGTGATCGAAACAAGTATCACTACGAAAGATTCTGGGTGAACTGAAGTGTAAGGTCCTACAGACCGAGATCCACTCACTAGTGTGGTAGCACTAATAGGCCCAGAACTTCTAGAAAAAACATGTCAAGAAGACACATGAGAACGGTAGAGGAGAATTATAGAAGACGAAGACAATCCAGGTATGGTAAAGACAGGAAATAGCTCGGGTAGAAACGTACTTTACAAGGAAACCATAGAGACTCAAAGAACTGCTCTAGGGATCAGAAAGGGTAAGACAACAAAAGGAGATAAAGAAACGTAACTAGCGACTTCTTCCGAAAGAATAGAGAAGAACGATAAGAAACCTTCAGACGTAAGTCTACAAATATAGAAAGGAAAAAAGGAACGAAAAGTGAAGAGAAGAAAAGTGTCGATAAACATTCCGGAGGGGTCTGTCGGTAAAACGAAAAAACGTAAAGAAACGGTACCCCTACAAGAACTAGGGACAGAGGACATGTTACAGTACTTGGAGGTAGGTATCAAGTAGTCCGTGAGATAGATAGTCTAGATCCGGAAATTAAGATAAAGAGTGAAGGTGACATATTTAGTATTCCCTATACTAAATCCAGTATGGACTTACCAGATCACCAAAAGGCATGAAAGAAGTTAAAGTCAGACTTAAACCGTTATTCCTCAAGTACCAGACTCGGTGTCAGTCGAGGACCAGAACAAAAACGACTGACATATCTCGAAGAGGTAGAAACCGACGTTTCTTATATTAGTTAGACTAAAGCCACAACTGGTAAACCATTACAGGTACATATCTCAGAAGAGAACACAACAACCTTCTCCCACAAACAATACTGGTCACGTAAAAGAACGATCGTATTCATAACCAATTGTAGGTTACTATAAGTTTAGTCACTACAAAGAGTCAAGTATGTCTTACGAGAGACTGTCCAAGATATTTAAAAAATTTAATTAATAAAATGAGAAAAATAAAAAACCTCCGATTAATGAAATGTGATAACATAACCAAAACGGTATGTAACTGTACTTAGACGGTACCCACATGTACACAAGGGGTAAGACTTGGGAGGATGGTGGAGGGAGGGGTATGGTAGGGAGACCCAGTAGGGTCACGTGGTGGGACTCGTGGGACATAGTACGTAACTTGGACCTGACCACTAAGCAAAGTGTATACTATTAAATGTACAAAGTTACGGTAAGAGGGCATAGTAGGACGGGAGCGGGAGAGGGTGTCTCAGGTTTTCTGACAAGTCATGTAGACACAGTAGATCTGTAGATCCAACGATGGTACAGGACCGATAATATTTGTCACAATGTTACTTATAACCCCATGTGGACAGAGAAAGTTAAGACCAAAGGAGTCACACATACGGGTCGTCACGTTAACGACCCAGTATACCGTCAAGATAAAGGTCAAAAAATTCCTTAGGGGTGTGACAAGAGGTATCACCGACATGATCAAACGTAAGGGTGGTTGTCACATTCTCCCAAGGGAAAAGAGGTGTGGCAGACGTCGTAAATAACAAACATCTGAAAACCTATCGTCGGTAAGACTGACCACACTTTACCATGGAGTAAAACCAAAACTAAATGTAAAGAAACTATTACTCACTACAACTCGTAGAGAAGTACACAAACAATCGGTAGACATATAGAAGAAACCTCTTAACAGACAAACCAAGAAACCGGGTGAAAAACTAACCCAGTAAATAAAAAGACCTTAACTCGACGTCCTCAACGAACATATAAAAACTCTAATTAAGAAACAGGTAACGAAGCAAACGATAATAAAAGAGGGAAAGACTTCCGACAGAAAAGTGGAACGAATATCAAAGGAAACAACACGTTTTTGAAAATTAAAATTAATCCAGGACAAACAAATAAAAACGAAAATAAAGGTTATAAGACCCTCCACTCAGTATCTCCTAGGACGACACCACATACAACCTCTCACAAAACAGATACAAAAGGAGATCCTCAAATTATCAAAGACCAGAATGTAAATCTAGAAATTAGGTAAAACTCAAATAAAAACACATACCACAATTTCACAAGATTAAAGTAAGAAAATGTTCACCAACTGGTCAAAAGGGTCGTGGTGAACAATTTCTCTAACAGAAAAGAGGTAAAATATAAGAACGAAGGAAACATTTTTTTTATTCCACAGGTATCCATACACCTCAATAGAGACCCGAAAGATAGAACAACGTAACTAGATATAAAGACAGAAACACGGTCATGGTATGACAGAACTACTGGCACCGAAACATCCTCTCTGACTTCAGTCCGTCCAACTAAGGAGGTCAAGGTAAGAAGAAAGAGTCCTAACGAAACCGATAACCTCCAAAAAAACATAAAGGTATGTTAATCAATTTTTATGTTGTCAGGAAAGGACCACTGATTCACCATTTCTCAAGTAGACGGTTACATCCTCTGTGTCCAAGCTAGGAATCAGACCCTTCTAGTTTATACGGTGTCTCGTTGATTTGGGTACGTGGTGTTGATGACTCGGACACGAAATCTCGGGTGCTCGACGTTGATGATTCGGGTACGTGGGATCTCGGAAACGACACGTTGTTCTCTTCGGTGGTGTTCCTTTTCGAACGTGTCACGTTGGTCTTTCGTCAGGGACGACCGTCGTTGATCTCTTTTCGGGTTCGTCGTTACTTCTGGGTCGGGTCGGTTTTTATTTATTTATTTTAAGAATTTTTATGTGGTCAGGAGACTAATATCTATAGTCATAAAGAAAGAAAAGGTGAAACGATAAAAGTTCTTCTTAATGTCAATAAAGGAGTTTATGTAAATTCGGTATGAACACGGATCTACCTACCTATCTACCTGTATGTCTACCTGTTCACGTACCTTCTTCCTTCTCTTAGTAGATCTCATACTACTCTTTATTTGGATCTTCCTCTCAAGTCCGAATCTTTCGTCTAAAACTTACAGATTTAAGTAGCACGTCCAATAAATAATCATTTATTGATGACTCCGAAAACTCGTTCACTCATTACACTTTTAAGGTATGTAAATTAGACCGACGAACAGGTGTTCTCCTTAAACCTCTTCTTCCACCATCCGTAATACTTCATTAGAAATTCTCTGATACAAGGTCGGAGTTTGATTAGACCGAAACTTTGAGTCAAGAAAGTAATTTAGAGACTGACTCGAAGTCGTTCGATGAATTACAGAAGTTCATAGTAAAAGGAACGGATATTTTATACCTATGATAGTCCTACAATAATGCTCCTTACCTATCTGATTACATGTACTTGACGAAACATGTAAGTAGTATGTGTCATTCTTGATAACTATCTCCTTTTTCTTATGTTCCGTTTGACATGTTGGTCAGTCCTCGGGTAAAGACGGAAGAGTGACACTTCGTCTCGACTGACTTGGTCCCAGTGATTTGAAGTCTCGATCTTCCTTAAAATCTCTTAAATGTCTTTTACTACCTAATCTTGATGAAATATAGTTTGTTCTAAGTTTAAAACTTTTATGTCTTTTATCTTAATTTTTCACTCTTAGTAATGAATAGGATAGTTCTTTTCTATACATAACAGGCACAAAAACACATAATGAAAGGTCGGAGATGTGATAAGTACAAAAATGATACATCGTTAGTGATGTCAATCATAAAACTTAGAAGGGTTGATAGTGAAAATTTATTAGTAACATCTAAAAAATTATTTATGGTAAATAAACGATAATATTTTATAAGATAAACCGACTAATTAGGAAAGTTCTAATATGTAAAACCAAAAATTAAAAACCTACCATATTTATTGAAATATTTATTGAAACATTTATTAATAACAAAAAATATTTAATTTCAAAAGGACTTCTGTCTAAGAGATATCTTTTAATACTCTTTCTTGTATTCAAATTTTTATTTATTCAAATTTTTATTATTCTTTCATTTTTCTTTAACATTTTTTCTTTAATATGAAAAAGTCTCAAAGGTTTTAACGAACCTCTACATAAGAGAGTGATCTCGTACAGTTATAGTGACGTAGTATAGGTTTAAGAAAAAAAATTAACGGTAATTTAATAAGGATATTAAGGAATTATCCGAAAAATTTCAATAGGTAAATATAAATATAGTGAATTACCGTTTATCTTCCCCCCTTCATCTTTGTGACTGGCTAAAATAAAAGAACCCGAGGTTTTAGTGACACCTGACACTAACTTCGGTAGTTTAATTTTCTGTGAACGAGGAACCGTCATTTCGATACTGTTTTAATCTGTCACATAATTTTTCGTCTTCGTAGTGAAACACTTGTTTCTAGGTATATTAGTTTCGATACCAAAAGGTCATCAGTACATACCTACACTCTCAACCTGGTATTTTTGTCCACTTACGGTTTCTTAACTATGAAAGTTTAATACCACCACCTCTTCTGAGAACTCTCAGGGAACCTAACGTTCATCTAATTTGGTCAGTTAGGATTTCCTTTAGTTGGGACTTATAAGTAACCTTCCTGACTACGACTTCGACTTCGAGGTCATGAAACCGGTGGACTCCGCTTCTTGACTGAGTAATCTTTTCTGGGACTAAGACCTTTTCTAATTTCCGTCCTCCTCTTCCCCCTTCATCTCCCACTCTACCGACCTACTGTAGCTAAATCACCTACTCAAACTCGTTTGAGTCCCTCTATCACTTTCTGGCCTCTCATACCGTACGACTTCAGGTACCCCAGTGTTTCTCAGTCTGTACTGAATCGGTGACTTGTTTTTATTAAATACAATAATGTTTATGGTCATCCAAATTTGTAAAAGGTATAAACACTTGATACAACGAAAAAGACACATTTAATGGAGTAGTATAGAAGACATGTAAATGGATGAACCTATAATTATAAAAAGAAAATTACGTAAATTTTTAATGAATATTTTTATGACTAGACGACGGTTTTCGTTTAATTGTCAATTGACACTAACTTCACTTCACTTCACTTTCAACGGGTCAGTACAGGCTGAGAAACGCTGGGGTGTCTGATATGTCAGGCACCTTAAGAGGTCCGGTCTTATAATCTCACTCATCGACAAGGGAAGAGGTCCCCTAGAAGGATTGGGTCCCTAACTTAGGTCCCCAGCTTGGGTCCAGAAGGCGTAACGTCTACCTAAGAAATGGTCCACTCGGTGGTCCCTTCAGGACCACACTAACCCCGTATTATTAAAACTAAAAAAAGAATCTTATATAATCGAAAATTATGAATTCATTAGTTTAGAAGATAAAAAGGGAAATAAAGAAGGTAGTAAAAATTCAAGTCTTTCAGAAAGGATAAGTCAAAGAGTTAATTATACGTAAACGTAAAAATTAGTTATTAAAGCACTGAATTTATGACATTATAGAGACCTTGAATTAAGGAGTATGTTAATTCCATACGTAAACGTAAAAATTAGTTATTGAAGCACTGAATCTATGACATTATAGAGACCTTGAATTAAGGAGTACATTAATTCCATGAAGTAAACAAACAATTAGTTATAAATAACTAATGGACCACTAAACCGTTGTGAACGAAAGGTGGTTTACAAGTTGAAACACGAAGAGTTTAATCTCATAACGAGAGAAGTTCTGTTTTGGACTCTATGTATGTCACGTCGTAGACCCTCGTGATAATAGTGACTTTTTGCTTTCTTGTCCGTTTAACTATTTAGTAAATTTTAATTATACCTGTAGTCAAGTTAAGTCAAGTCGGAGAGTCAGCACAGGCTGAGAAACGCTGGAGTACCTGACGTCGTGCGGTCCGGAGGGACAGGTAGTGGTTGAGGGCCTCAAGTGAGTTTGAGTGCAGGTAACTCAGTCACTACGGTAGGTCGGTAGAGTAGGAGACATCAGGGGAAGACGACGGAAGTTAGAAAGGGTAGTAGTCCCAGAAAAGTTTACTCAGTCAAGAAGCGTAGTCCACTGGTTTCATAACCTCAAAGTCGAAGTCGTAGTCAGAAAGGTTACTTATAAGTCCTGACTAAAGGAAATTCTACCTGACCAACCTAGAGGAACGTCAGGTTCCCTGAGAGTTCTCAGAAGGGGTTGTGGTGTCAAGTTTTCGTAGTTAAGAAACCACGAGTCGATGTCATTTTATTTTTACTAGTGAGGTTAAAAAATTTCATTTATACTCTGACAAACGTGACTGTCGTCTGATGAAACTTGGTGACACGGAGTAACAGGTCTAAGGTCCTTCCTTTACTAGTACAAATAAGAGGGAGGAAACATCCCTACGAAGTCCTCTTTCAGACTCTTGGAGACTAGATTTGTTAACTATGTTGTGTTGACCCCTTTATTAGGACAAGACGGGTAATTAAATCTTGAGTAGAAGACAAAATGAGTTTAAGAAGAAAAGGATCAGGTAAGGAAGTTAAAAGTGACAGAAATATGGTCAATAATCGTATTTAATAAAACCATCGGTAACGGTATTTATATCGACGCACACACACGAGTCTACGATAACTCAGGTTGAGAATCACTGGAGTACCTGATATCGGGTGTTCCGAGGCGACAGGAACCTTTAAAATGTCAGTTCTTTTTACGTCACCCAACGGTAAGGATGAGGTCCCTCAGAAAGGTTGGGTCCCCAGCTTGGGTGTAGAGGATGTAGAGGACGTAACCGTCCGTATAAGAAATGTGACGTGGTGGACCCTTCGGGTATTTATACCGATGGAGTAAAAATTTTGATAAATTTCCCATTGTAGTCTTCTTTATAACGGAAAATGGTGTTTACGTTCCCCTACTACATTCTTCTTTATTTTGTCACTGTATTTTAATGGGTACTTTAGTATCATTTGATCCAAAATATTCTAAATGTTTACACTTTACAAATCTAATCCTAATATTATAATTCACCTTTATTAAATTTTATAGTCAGATATACGAGGATTAAAAATTGTTCTAAAATTACTTTTCCATATGATTTGTAATCGGTACTTAATAGACTTACTATCCTAGTGTAAAATTGAAAGATAAAACATAAAACCAAAAAAAAAAAAAGACATTGTGTATCAATTATAAAATTTTAGTCCTTTCCAATTATTTACTATGTGAGTTTTCTATTCATAGAAAGGTAGTTCTTCTCACTAGAAACTGTAACTGTGGTTCTACAGGAACCTTCCCCTCTTGAGACTCTTCATGAGTATTTTAGTTAGGATTTCAGGTTTATACGTTGATTCTTTGGTGATTGATGGGAACTCGTTAGTAAGTTTTATAAGATTGTGAAAAACCCGGTAGAACTTTGAGTGAAAGAAACTCCCTACATATCTTACAGATATGTAAATTTTACGTCACCATGTCGTTTTATAGACTGTTAGAGACACCGTTTCTTTTTTTTTTCTAACCCGAAGTCGAGTCCAAACCCATGTCCGACGTCCACGGACCCCTGGTGACACGAGAACATCGTGTCTTCATCCACCGACTCAGAGGTCCCAACCAACGACACTACAAGTCCCTCTCTACGAACAAGAAGAATAAGTTATTTTGTTACTCAGGAACAGGAAGAAAGAATAGGTGTAAACTTTCTCATACATATTCGTTGACGTCTGGAAAAGGTCCAAGAACAAATATGGTTTTTTTCATTCACCTCCGTGACAGACATATTCACGTCAACTATTGTGTCAACAGAGGGAGAACCTGTGAGACCTTCCTCCCTAAGACGAGGTGAAAAAGAGGAGATGAGAATAGACATTGTTTTTTTTCTTTTCTTTCGGTCTGTTTTAGCAATAGTGGTAAAAGGTCTCAAACGAAAAAAGGGGATGTCATTAAAGTCCGTTAGGTCTTTTCTGGTCAGAAGAGGAGTCTGAAGATTATTTATAAATGATTTTGTGGGACAAGTGTTTTCAAGACGTGAGTGTCAGGTCGACGTCGGTGTTCTTCTCCTTGGTTCCAGGGTATCTACAGAAGTAACAAGAGGTTTAACCCTGGACGCTAGAGGTCGGTTCTCTCGATGAAGATAATGGTCCAATAGAGAAGGAAAGGAGGTTTCGTGTTACCAAAGAATTGCAAAGTTGTGTCCGTAGACGAAAACGATAATCTCAGTTGGTTTTCCTTCGTAAGTGCATAAGAAGGAACTGTTTTCACGAGACGGTAGAACACCAGTCTAGGGGTTGACGATTTGGTTGATCAGTTTAGGAGAAAACAGGACATAGACACCCTCTGAGACTGAGTGTTTGTCGTTATCCATTTTATTTATTTCAGGGTTTCCACAAAGGTTTGTTTTTAATACACCTAATCGTTTTTCGTCTGTGTCACTTTTACATCTCGAGTCTTAAGGTAAGTAGAAGAGTCGTGTGTAACTCAGTAAAACTTATTTAAACTTCTTCAATCTACAAAGATTGTAAAAAAAAAAAAAGTTTTTGTTCGAATCAGAGAAACTTTCTTCTTTTACGGTACTAACTGAGACGATTCGTTGACTCCTCATTTTAAAAAGGAAGAATAGAAGAGATCGGAAAAATTAACCGGTCTCTCAAGTAGTCGGTTTAGTGGGTAAAATCAAGTCGAGAGTGTTTCCTTTTGAGAAAGATTTTCGTTGTAAATTCGTGTTCCCGACCTCTTTCTCTGTTTATTTATGTATTGATACATTTATTTTATAGTCTACGAACGATAATGTCTGAGACGATTCGGACCGGAACGTCGCTAGAGGAATAAGGGTCTTTACCTGTCACGGTACACCGTTTTGTACTTACAAAGAAATCATTTTCAATGACGATCTGACATCTCATTACCTATTCTTCTCCTCCTTTCTGAAGGTATTCAATCGTAATCAGGTTGGTATCCCTTCTCAAACCGACACCTGACACCATCCTTTAGACTGTAAGTGAAACGTTAAAAAAGGAGGTCTTCTTGTTTAGAAGACTTTAATACTTATTAGGATCATCTCGATAAGGGACCTGTTTAGGAGTCGACATATTTAAAAATTTAATTTAGAACGGAACGAAATTTTTTTTAACTATACCTTCTCTAAGACCTAACTACACCGTTGTATACTCCGATGTCTTTAATGAAAGAGGGTGTCTGTGTAGTTTAGATGTTGATGTATGTCAAAAAAGAGTTTCTTCAGGTTTTTGATCAATGTACTGAGGATGTGTAGTCCACTTGTTCTTTATATATATATATATATATATATATATATATATATATATATATATATTAGTTTGATCAACTCTTTTCCTCCAGGAACTTCGAGGTCCCCAATTCTTGAGTGGACGGTTAAGTCCTATGTACCCAAGCTAGGGATTAGACCCTACTAGGGTATACAGGACGTCGTCGATTCGGTGACTTGGTGTTGGTGACTCGGGTACGAGGTCTCGTCCACTCGGAGTTGATGGCTCGGGTACGAGGTGTTGATGATTTCGGGTACACGTATCTCGGACACGTGTCGTTGTTCTCTTCGGTGGACTTTTTTTCTTTCTCTCTCTTTTCGGTGATATTACTTTTCGGACACGTGGAGTTGGTCTCTCATAGGGAGTGAGCGTCTTTCATCTCTGTCTAATGTCCGTCGTTACTTCTGAGTCGGGTCGGTATGCGTATACATTCTCTCCGTCTCTGTGTCGGAGTGGTATTCTGGGGATTATACCGTTGCTTTTTAACTCTCCCCTGAGTGTTCAGGGTGGAATAGGAATGCCACACGTCCCGAATCTAGGTTGTGGGTCGTGGGATTGAAAATCCTAAACGTATACTCTGTCCAGGGGTTTCGTGAGTGGAGATTTTCGGTCACCCCGAACGTAGGTACTTTGGGTGTTCTGATATAGTTTGTTTCTTTGTCAAAGATTACCCAAGTGTTTCTGAGCGACACCGGTAGGGAGGGTCTCGAGTCACGTCTCCCCCGATTACCTGTGTGGGTAAAGGGTCGAAAAGGGACTTGTTCCGAATAAACATATCAAATTCTCGATAAGGGACTACCAGACCGAAGGTTGGTTAGGCGTAGATCCATGACTGACTCTGGGGGGGAAAGTCCGTAACTGTCCAGAACCGTGTGAAAGTTGATGACCCTCGGTGATTCTTGTTTCTTCCGATGAACCTGTTAGTGTGTTCAAATTCTCTGTTGTTTCTCGATCCCGATCCGACTTACTATTCTAAGTAGAAGATATCTTCTGGTGAGGAAGTTCTGGCTCTTTTCACCGATAAACTAGATTACGTGTCTTTGGTTGTGTCTCTCAGTTCCTTTTACCTCTTTGTCTTCTTCTACAGGAGTTACTCGATTTTATCGTCTTGTTTGATTCGAGTTTCAATATCTTCTTTCTTTCATTGTTTCTCGTGTGTCTTTATTTATTTTATGCCTGATTTCACTGTCTTTTTTTAATTGTTTTGAGTCTCGACTATAAACTTTTCTATTTGTTATACGTGTTTGAAAATCTATCTGAGTGATTCTTTTTTTTTCTCTTGAGTTTATTTATTTTAATCTTTAATTACTCATTTTAATACTGACTATAGTGTCTTTATGTTTTCTAGTGTTGTGATAATACATATACCGATTTTTAAACCTCTTGGATTTTCTTTACCTATTTAAAGATTTTTGTTAGTTGGTTCTGGTTTAGTCTTTCTAAATACTTGTTTATTTAATGATCATTCCTCTGACTTCCCGAAGGGACCATCGAGTCGACCATTTCTTAGGTGAACGTTACGCCCTCTGGACCCAAACTAGGGGCCCACCCCTTCTAAGGGACCTCCTCCCGTACCGTTGGGTGAGGTCACAAGAACGGACCTCTTATGGTACCTGTCTCTTTGAACCACCCGATGTCAGGTATCCCAACATTTCTCTACCTGTTCTGACTTCGCTGAATCGTCCGTGTGTGTGTGTTTCTCTGACTTCGTCAGTAGTTTTTATTTCAGGTTCCGGTCCACAGAAGTGACCACTTAAGATAGTTAGTAAACTTATCCTTAATTATGGTTAGAAAGAGTTTATAAATTTTTCTTCTTCTTTTCCCTTATGAAAATTCGAATAAAATACTCCGGTCGTAATAGGACTAGGATTTAGTCTGTTCCTGTGATATTCTTTCATTTTAATGTCCGGTTATAGGGACTATATGGATCTCCATTTGAGGAGTTGTTATATAATCGTTGACTTGAGTTATTATGTCATTTTTCTAGTCCGTGGTTCTAGTTCACCCTTAGTAGAGAGCCTACGTTTGTATAAAGTTATACGTGTTAGGTTAGTCACATTATGTAATATAATTGATTTCTTTCACTTTCACTTCAGTGAGTCAGCACAGACTGAGAAATGCTGGGGTACCTGACATCGGATGGTCCGAGGAGACAGGTACCCTAAAAGGTCCGTTATCATGACCTCACCTAACGGTGAAGGAAGAGGTCCCCTAGAAGGGTTGGGTCCCGAGCTTGGGCCCGGAGGCCGTAACATCTGTCTGCGAGATGGCAGACTAGGTGGTCCCTTCGTATAATTGATTCACTTCCTATTTTTATTACTACTAGTAGAGTTATCCAAGTCTTCTTCATAAAATATTTTATGTTAAAAGTAAGTACTGAAAATTTTTGTGAGGTTTGTTTTACTTATATTTCCCTTACATGAAGTTGCATTATTTCGATATACACTGATGGGGTGTCGATTGCAGTATGAACTGTCACTTTTCGACTTTCAAAAAGAAGAATTCTAGTGTTTGTTCTGTTCATCCAGGTGAAAGTGGTAATAAGTTATGTCATGATTTTCAGGATCGTTCTCGGTTAATCCGTTCTTTTTTCTTTAATTTCCGTAAGTTTGACCTTTCCTTCTCGATTTTGACAAACGTCTACTGTACTGTAATGTACGGTGGTGTTTTTTAAATTTTTATTTTGATGGTATAATGGGTCTTTAAGGCGGAGACCCATATATAGGTTTCCTTTACTTTTGATCCTATAGTATCTCCATAGACGTAAAGGCTCAAATGACGTCGTAATGAGTATTATCGGTTCTATACCTTTGTTACATTCACAGGTAGTTACTCACTTACCTATTTTTCCTACACTATATATATATATATATATATATATTGTACCAATACCTACACCTTCCTTTAGGACGGTAAACACTATTCGACCTATCTGGAACTCACGTAACACGATTCACTGAATAGTTTTTCTGGTTATGATATATTATCGTGAATATACACCTTAGATTTTCTTCGGTTTGAGTATTTTTCTCTCATGTTACTACTAATGGTTCCCAACCCTCAGTCCCTTGACCTCTTTATAACAAATTCTTACGTTTGGACATTGATCATCTATTCAAGACGTCTAGATTTGATGTCGTATCGTTAATATCGGTTGTTTTGACATAATATTTGAAGTTACAACGACTCTTTGATATAAAATTAACAAGAATGGTGTTTTTTTCCTTCCTATTAATATACCGTACTATTTCCACAATCGATTAGTAGTTTTAAGAGGTTCGGTTTGAACTCGTTATACACTTGACACTTGAAGGTCTACAAGTTCGACTTAAATCTTTTCCATCTACTTGGTCTCTAGTTTAACGGTTGTAAACGACCTAGTGGCTTTTTCGTTCTCTTAAGGTCTTTTTGTAGATAAAAACGAAAGAACTGATATGGTTTCGGAAACTGACACACCTAGTGTTCTTTGACACCTTTTAAGACTTTCTCTACCCTTATGGTCTGGTGGACTGGACAGAGAACTCTTTGGACATACGTCCAGTCCTTCGTTGTCAATCTTGACCTGCATCTTGTTGTCTGACCAAGGTTTATCCTTTTCCTCATGCAGTTCCGACATGTAACAGTGGGACGAATAAATTGAAGATACGTCTCATGTAGTACTCTTTGCGACCCGACCTCCTTCGTGTCCGACCTTAGCTCTAACGGTCCTCTTTATAGTTATTTGAGTGTATACGTCTACTGTGGTGGGAATCCCGTCTTTCACTTCTTGATTTTTCGGAGAACTACTTTCACTTTCTCCTCTCACTTTTTCAACCGAATTTCAAGCTACAAGTCTTTTGATTCTAGTACCGTAGACCAGGGTAGTGAAGTACCGTTTATCTACCCCTTTGTCACCGACTGAAATAAAACCCCCCGAGGTTTTAGTGACGTCTATCACTAACGTCGGTACTTTAATTTTCTGTGAATGAGGAACCTTCCTTTCAATACTGGTTGGACGACGACGAGGACGATTCAACTAAGTCAGCACAGGTTGAGACACGCTGGGGTATCTACCGTCGGGTAGTCCGAGGGGACAGGGACCCTAAGAGGTCCGTTCTTGTGACCTCACCCAACGGTAAAGGAAGAGGTTACGGTTGGATCTGTCGTATAATTTTTCGCCTCTGTAATAGAACAGTTGTTTCCAGGCAGATCAGACCCGATACCAAAAAGGTCACCAGTATATACCTACACTGTCAACCTGATGTTTCTTTCGACTCACGGCTTCTTAACTACGAAAACTTGACACCACAACCTCTTCTGAGAACTCTCAGGGAACCTGACGTTCCTCTAGGTTTGTCAGGTAGGATTTCTTCTAGTCAGGACCCACAAGTAATCTTCCTGACTGCAACTTCGACTTTGAGGTTAGAAAACCGGTGGACTACACTTCTCGACTGACTAAACTTTTCTGAAACTACGACTCTTTCTGATTCCCGTCCTCCTTTTACCCTGATGTCTCCTACTCTACCAACCTACCGTAGTGTCTGTGTTACTTGTACCCAAACCCACCTAAGACTCTCAACCACTACCTGTCCCTCCGGACCATACGACCCCAAGTACCCCAACGTTTCTCAGCTTGTGCTGACTCACTGATTTGACTTGACTTAGTATCACGTTATATATTTATGCAGTTTAGTTTTGTAACATGTGAAATTTGAATGTGTTACAATATACAGTTAATATAGAGTCAATTTTTTTTGACAACCTTCTCTATTTATGTAGAACTTACGTAAGTGTTTTGTTATAAGTGAGGAACGAGTGAGTAACGTCGTTCCTACTGTTATAATTTTATCTTTAATATAGTACAGGTACACCTCAAAAGTAAATCGGTTGTCGAAACAGGAATATGAAACTTATTTTAGGTATGAGAAGTGTTTATAAACTTACGACACCGGGGTCTGATGAAGAAGATAGAAAAGAATATAAGGACTACGAGTGGATGTAATTAAATCGGTCGAAACGAGTTTAGAAAGAATAGGAAGTTCAGAGTCTAAATTTTTTAGTGTAAAGTTGACTATTCATCTATTTGTTTTTACAGCGTACAGAGATGTTACCTTATAATAAGACGGAAATTTTTCTTACTTTAAAACTCTGTACGATGTTTTACCCACTTGGACCTTCTGTAATACGATTTCACTTTATTCGGTCCGTGTTTTCCTGTTTACGATATACTAAATAAGGTAAATGTACTCTGGATCTTATCCGTTTAATGATTCAATATACTGTGTTAGACATATAGGATTTGAAACTAAGAGGAGAAGATTGATATATGACTTCATGACTCCTGGTCTCTTGTACGGGTTCGATCAAAACACTTCAAAGTACAGGATCACGACCCACTCACCTGTATCATCACACTTCCTTATAAAGACCTTCGTTAAGGATGTCATCCTAACTGATCGTCTTTGAATTGATATGTGTCTTCAGTGACACTTAGTGTAATTATATAGAGTGAACTACGTTTGATTTACACAGGAGTTGAGTTAGAGTGGGGATATTGACCTAAGGGTTTTTACAGACTTCGATGAGGGTATGATGGACTTTGTTCCCCTTCGCACTATGTCCTCGTCACTCGTACCCCTTTCTAACAAAATTGGATAACGACGATTTTATCGAACGAAAATTTCAAAAAGTGTATTTTTTTTTCACTGGTGAGATGTCCTGGGGAGAGTCTTGAACCGGAGGTAGTCCAGAGACAGTCCAGGGACAGTCCAGAGTGACTCAGAGAATGTTCCAGAAGGATTAACAGAAATTCCGAATTACAACAGGGTCGGAAGGAGTTACTCAATAAGGAGTCCCGTGTCTGGCACTAGGAAGATTTTAATATTTAATCTAATCTAGTGGGGGTTTGGGAAGTTTACGAAGGACAATGTACATCTTATTTTATATTTAGATTGGTATTACAATATTCTGGTGTATTCTGACTCGAGGACTAATGGAGAAACGGTAATAATGGATGGAGAGAAAAAAGTGATGAAATACCCTTATAGTATTATATATAGTATTATAGGGTCGGTAGAAATAAAGTGTTTATTTAGTTTAAAGGAGGACGGAATCCTGGGAATGACGTAAACTTTTAAGAAGGAATGGGGTCTAGAATTGTGACGAAAAGTGGGAAAAAAAAACTTTAAGTTCTGAATCAACCTCAAAAATCTTGTAACTCGTTGATTCGTGTGTTGGTGACACTAAGAAAAATTAAAATACGACAAAATAAAGTAATTACAGCGAATTCAAAACTTCAGTAATCAAACAAAAGAACAGGATAGAGGGGTGTCATCTTATTTTTTTAGGTATACACGTCCTTTGTACAGACATAAAGCCTTATTCCATAGAAATTGGTGCTCTGGTTACGGATGGTAGTCAAGTCAAGTCAAGTCAGCGAGTCAGCACATGCTGAGGAAAACACTGGGGTACTTAGCGTCGTGCGGTCCGGAGGGACAGGTAGTGGTTGAGGGCCTCAAGTGAGTTTGAGTACAGGTATCTCAGTCACTACGGTAGTTCGGTAGAGTAGGAGACAGCAGGGGAAGAGAAGGACGGGGGTTAGGGAGGGTCTTAGTCCCAGAAAAGGTCACTCAGTTGAGTAGTGTACTCCACCGGTTTCATAACCTCAAAGTCGAAATCGTAGTCAGGAAGGTTTCTTGTGGGTCCTGACTAGAGGAAATCCTACCTGATCAACCTGGAGGAACGTCAGGTTCCCTGAGAGTTCTCAGAAGAGATTGTGGTGTCAAGTTTTCGTAGTTAAGAAGTCACGAGTCGAAAGAAATC
This sequence comes from Bos taurus, assembly GCF_002263795.3. Lineage (NCBI taxonomy): Eukaryota > Metazoa > Chordata > Mammalia > Artiodactyla > Bovidae > Bos > Bos taurus. Next base: position 24,356,730 of record NC_037337.1, read on the forward strand.
TCAGGTTGAGAGTGTAGGTATGTACTGATAACCTTTTTGGTATTGAAACTGATATACCTGGAAACAACCGTTTCATTACAGAGACGAAAAATTGTACGACAGATCCAACCAGTATTGAAAAGAAGGTTCCTCGTTCGTAGAAAATTAAAGTACCGACGTCAGTGGTAGGTGTCCCTAAAACCTCGGGAGTTTTTATTTCAGACAGTGACAAAGGGGACAAAGGGGTAGATAAATGGTACTTCACTACCCTGGTCTACGGTACTAGAATCTTTATCTAAGTCCCTAATCTAGACTATCTGTCTCACGGACTACTTGATACCTACCTCCAAGTACTGTAACATGTCCTCTGTCCCTAGTTCTGGTAGGGGTATCTTTTCTTTACGTTTTTTCGTTTTACCGACAGACTCCTCCGGAATGTTTATCGACACTTTTCTTCTCTTCACTTTTCGTTTCCTCTTTTCCTTTCTATATTTGTAGACTTACGTCTCAAGGTTTCTTATCGTTCCTCTCTATTCTTTCGGAAGGAGTCACTAGTCACGTTTCTTTATCTCCTTTTGTTGTCTTACCCTTTCTGATCTCTAGTGAAGTTATTTTAATCTCTATGGTTCCCTTGTAAAGTACGTTTATACCCGAGTTATTTCCTGTCTTTAACATTCCTGGGTTGTCTTCGTCTTCTATAATTCTTCTCCACCGTTCTTATGTGTCTTGACATGTTTTTTCTAGAAGTACTGGGTCTATTAGTGCTACCACACTAGTGAGTGGATCTCGGTCTGCAGGACCTTACACTTCAGTTCACCCTGAATCTTTCGTAGCGATACTTGTTTCGGTCACCTCCACTACTTTAAGGTCAACTCGATAAAGTTTAGGACTTTCTACTACGACACTTTCACGGTGTGAGTTATACGGTCGTTTAAACCTTTTGAGTCGTCACGAGTGTCTTGACCTTTTCCAGTCAAGAGTAAGGTCATTGTTTCCCGTTACGGTTTCTTACAAGTTTCATGGTGTGTTAACGTGAGTAGAGTGTACGATCGTTTCATTGCGAGTTTTAAGAGGTTCGGTCCGAAGTTGTCATACACTTGGTATTTTAAGGTCTACAAGTACGACCAAAATCTTTTCCGTCTCCTTGTTCTCTAGTTTAACGTTTAAGCGTAACCTCGTATCTTTTTCATTCTCTTAAGGTCTTTTTGTAGACGAAACAACTAATACGATTTCGTAAACTGGAACATCTAGTGTGTTTGACACCCTTTAAGAATTTCTCTACCCTTTTGGTCTGGTGGACTGGACGGAGAACTCTTTAGACATACGTCCAGTCCTCGGTTGTCAATCTTGGTCTGTACCTTGTTGACTGACCAAGGTTTAGCCCTTTCCTCATGCAGTTCCGACACATAACAGTAGGACGAATAATTTGAGGATACGTCTCATGTAGTACTCTTTGCGACCCGACCTACTTCGTGTTCAACCTTAGTCAAACGGTCCTCTTTATAGTTGTTGGAGTCTATACGTCCACTGTGGTGGGAATACAGTCTTTCACTTCTTCTTGATTTCTCGGAGAACTACTTTCACTTTCTCTTCTCACTTTTTCAACCGAATTTTGGGTAAGGTACCCCACCCAGAGTCATCTTTTATAGTTGACAACGTAAGGAACAACGGTTTTAGTCTCTGTTGAGGGGTGATTTTGTGATTATTATTATAGGAGTGTCAGGACTGATTCGACGTCCGAGTGATCGTTCTAAGGATCCTTGAAGCAGTAATAAGGACAGAGAGAAACCAGGGGTTTCCTGAGTTGAGACTTTTAACTATTACTGGGTCTTAGGGATACAAAGACGAATTATATAACGTTTTTATCAGATATTATGGTTAGTCTTAGTTTTTTGAAAAGCTGAGGGGGTGGTAGTAGGGGTAAGATAAACGGTACGGTGGGTGTTGTTCGCTCACCTCTGTTTTCTTCTCTCTTTCTCCCCATTGTCTCTCATTTTCTAGGTTTGTGTCTCTTCTGAACCTTTCTTAGAACATCCCCGAGTTTTACGGTTTCTTTACAAGTTTTAAAACACTGTTATTAACAGACTGTGAATCTGACTCAAAAAGTTTTCGACTCTTCGAACAACAGATTTGACTGGCGTACGTTACACGTACATTCCCACACATCACACACACACGTGTCACACACACACGTACGCACACGTACTTGACTCCCCGCAGTCACTCGATTCACTGTTGTCATATGTATGGTGTCTAACAGAGGAAAACATATTAACTCGTCGAGTCTCTGTTATTACCCTGTTTCCGTAGTGCGGGAAAACACAAAAGACTTAAAATCTGGTATCTTTACCTTATGGATAAAATTTTTATTTATTCTGGTTATAAAAAAAAACATCTAACGAAAATCATCCTACCGACAAAATTGACAATTAAGAAGATTAAGTACTAATACCTGATAGAAAGGTTATAAAAAAATTTTATCATTTCATTATGTACCTAAACGATTATGGAAGACTTTTATTATGTCATTTTATTTGCGAAATCTTCCATGACGAAACCCCTAGGGGACCCGACACTGAGGGTGGGGTGTGCCCCTATGACGTGTCCACGTCGGGGTAGACAGCGTCACACGCAGAGAGTGCTACGTCATCATGTGTCGCCACAGAGAGTCCCTTCGGACCCCGTCCGAGTCCCACGACTTGAAGGACAGTCCTCCTTAATTGTCTCTACGGTGAAGTAAAAGGTGCAAACAGAATATAGGAACTTACTATTTAACACCAGGGACCAACCCCTTGACAGCTATGGTCTTCTATATAAGTGAACATCGATAACACCACACCAATGTCCTATACAAGTGAAGAACAGGAAGCATACTCAGTTACTTCTACCCGACCCTCCAGAATCGTTCTGAGTTTCATGGACACCTTCATTTTTTGTGTTGTGATCGAGGATAAAACTTTAGTTTAACTTCCAGGTTGAGTCGTGGGAGGTCCAAGAAAGAGTTCATTTGGAGAATAAAGGGGTGGTATATGTCTGTGTGTGTTAAATGAAGAGTGAACACAAAACCCTGTGTAAAATTTTTATTAATAAGACTCCTAAATGGTCCTTGTGTACTTGTCTGTTTAATGAAGAGTGAGTACAAAACCCTGTGTAACAAAATATATATAAACAAGAATTCTTAGGGCCCTTGTGTACTTGTCTTCACCGTCCAGATTAAAGAAGGAGGGAACCTATCTGGTCTCGAGTCATTGGGACTTACAGAAATAAAGAGAGTGAGGAGTGTATTTACGGTTCCTTGTCGGACCTCTTTTTATCCTGGGGTTTCGGTAGGGAGTCGTAGAACTTATTTCTCGTTACCATCGTCTGTCCTAACATCGAGGAACAGACCTGGGTCTAGGGTCAAAGAAAATTACGGTATTATTGAGTGGGTTCCAGTCCTCGTGCCAGTGAAAACAATAGACGGAGTATAAGATTACATTTGGTCCTGGGTCTCAGATTCAAGGCAACGACTCAGACTCGGACCTGGTCCGATACTTGGTCCCTTCTCTGTATCGTCGTTGAAGGTCTCGGGTGTGATCGTCGAGAGTGTGCCCCGACAGGGGTCTTCGTTCGGTTATCATCCCGCTGTCGAGGAGTCTTACCCGAAGGGGAGTTCCAAGTTGACTCGTGAGTCCTTCTTCTTGTCACCATTTTTGAAGATCGTGTTGTCGTGTCGTCGGACCTAAAGGAAAATCTAGAAACGATATAAGATTGGGAGATTTCTAAACAAGACTTACTTTGTTTATAAAGTTTCCCATCTAAGGTAATCCGAGGAATAAGGAATAGCTAAAAGGTGTCAAGGTCTTCCACGAGTAGGTGACATCAGTCAGAGCATAAGTACCTCGAGACTCTTATTAGGTAGACTCCACCAGCAAGTACGGGTCTTTATGGGGTAACCAAGGTTACATTCTTCTTTACTTTAGAATTAGAATAAGGTGTTTTCTCGTTTACTCCGGTAGACTTGACCTGGAAAGTAGAGGACTGTGGGACCTCAGGAAAACATTAGTGTGATTCAGGTATGGAATGTAGACGATGAGTTTAAGGAAATTGTCTATAATTTGCCTCTTCACCTGGGGAGTGATCAGGGATGACTGGTCGATCCTTTTCTATAAACTACATCTTAGTCAATGGTTTTGTCCTTCACCTCCTCTTCTTCTTTTCCGTGTTCAAGTCTCAGTTCTGTCTGGATTTAGGTTTAGGGTCGAGAAGGTGGAACACTGGATCCCGTTAAGAGAGGAACCTCGGAGTCAATGAAGTAGATATTTTAACTCTGTTATTGTGGATGAAGTCTCAGTCGGACAACATTTGTCAGTCGACGACGACGACGACGATTCAGTGAAGTCAGCACAGACTGAGACACACTGGGGTATCTGCCGTCGGGTGATCCGAGGGCACAGGGACCCTAAGAGGTCTGTTCTTGTGACCTCACCCAACGGTAAAGGAAGAGGTTACGTACTTTCACTTTTCACTTTCCCTTCAGCGAGTCAGCACAGGTTGAGAAACGCTGGGGCACCTGACGTCGGATGGTCCGAGGAGGTAGGTACCCTAAAAGGTCCATTCTCATTACCTCACCCCACGATAACGGAAGAGGCTTTGTCAGTCGTCATTTGACATTAACGAAGAGTAAGGAAAGGAAGAAAAGATTGGGTGTAATTTCTTGGCACTGGTCATCTTTCGTCAACACATCCTTAATATCATATACACTGATAAAATTACATATATACCTAGTAAGTGAGAAGGAAGTTCTTTATGGGTCATCTCTTGGGGGACCGTCAGGTCACCAATCCTGAAGTTCAAAGGTAACGTCCCACATACACCCCTTGATTCTAAGGTGTCGGTTTTTTTTTTTTTTTTTGTTATATTTGAGTCATTGTCAATTTTTTTTTTAATTGAGACTTTTTCTCGATTTAGGTTTTCTTTAGAATTAAAATCAACTTAGTCGGTTAACGTTAGTAGGTTTGTGCAATCTATGAGTGTAATTACACCTTTTTTTATCACCATGTAACTCAAGAAACGAGTATCTTGTACCCTTTCCTTTTAGTGATCTTTTATAAACCCCTTGTAAAGGTCCAGATTTTAACAACTTTCATAAGATTCATTCGTTGAAAAAGTAAAAGGGTACCTTTTCTAGTTACTCATGGTTGCTGAAGATCATTGTAAAACTGTGTCATATATACTTTATTGTTCATACCTTACTGGTCGAAGGAAGTCATGGTCCACCTCTTCTTTCTTCCTAAATACTCCCTCAGTTCCGTTACCGTGGGGTGATGTCATGAGAGCGGACCTTTTAGGGTACGTGTCTCCTCGGACCATCCGACGTCAGGTGCCCCAGCTCTTCTCAGCCTGTGCTGACTCGCTGAAGGGAAAGTGAAAAGTGAAAGTACGTAACCTCTCCCTTTACCGTTGGGTGAGGTCACAAGAACGGACCTCTTAGGGTCCCTGTCTCCTCGGATCACCCGACGGCAGATACTCCAGCGTGTCTCAGCCTGTGCTGATTTCGCTGAATCGTCGTCGTCGTCGTCGTTTATACGATCTTGTGGAACATGTCTTCGTTGGATTTTCCCAGTGTAAAATCTTAGTCGAGCAACGTTGTCGCTGGGGTACACCAGTTACACCTAAATTAAACGTCGAACATGTCGACGACGACGACGACGACGATTCAGTCAGCGAAGTCAGCACAGGCTGAGACACGCTGGGGTATCTGCCGTCGGGTGATCCGAGGAGACAGGGACCCTAAGAGGTCCGTTCTTATGACCTCACCCAACGGTAAAGGAAGAGGTCCATCCGGTCAGATGTCCCAGCGTTTCTCAACCTGTGATGGCTTCGATGGGACACACGTATCCGTGTTCTGAAAAAAACGGACACCGTCGAGACGGGGTCACTCTCAACTCGTACTTCCACCGTGTCGACGGACCGAACACTCCTGGGACCGTTGCGGTTTACACGTCCCTGTGCCTGACGGAGGTGGCGTCCTGAATACCACGATAGTCTTAGAAAAACTCGAAGAATATCGACCAGTAGTCTTCCGGAGAAACCGGTCAGAAAGAGGTTCCGAGACGGGGAAGTCCGTGAATCTCCCGAAGGAACGGACCCCAGGAAGAGGCAACGAGTCCACGTAGTCCGTGTATCTCCTCGGGGGGATCGACCCAAGGATGATATATCTCCCCGCGTAGTCCGTGAATTACCCCGTAGGACCCACCCCAGGATGAGGCATCAAGTCCCCAGTCCACAAACTACTCGGTCGGAGGGATAACAAGTCAACGGCTACGACCGCACATGTCCCTCTCTCCGATATCACTGCCGAGGTGGGGGACACATACTGAGTCGTCATAGCGGAACGAAGGTACCGACGAGCCGAAAAGACGTGTCCGTAACGTGTGGTGTTTGAGGAGGGAGTGTAGGGGAATTAGACAGAGACACGTCAGTTGTCGTCGGGAGCGGGTCCCTAACGAGGTGTTAGGGATTTGAGGTCGAGGGTCGGTGACACGGTAGACCGTAGACTTACCGACACCGTTCCTGGGAGACTAAAAGTAAGGTACATCCGACGTGTCTAGTCGACAAAGTGAGAGTCAGAATTTACAAAGAAGAGACTGAGTCTGTCAACGAGGTCACACCCCTAACCTGGGGACGAAGTCAAGGGGGTGGACGACTCTCGTCCAGGTCAGGATGATTGTGACGATCAAAAGGGGGATCAAGGAAGAGGATGGCTCAAAACACACCCAGATATATAAGAAAAGACGACTAGTCTATGAGGACAGGTGGAAGTCAACCACAAGACGTACATGAAGACACAGACTTCCACATAAGGACTACAATAGGTACCTCTCTCTACATGGAGTACAGACGGATGAGGAGACGGTAGAACAAGAGGAAGGATTAAAATAATAGAAAAAGTACAGAAGTGGACTGACCAGTATAAAAGACATTACCTTTACGGAATAAATACACAATTCTATAAAGTGATTTCCAATAATAGTAATTCTTTTTCTTGATTATTCAATCTTATCATAGATGACTGGACATCCTTACGTGTACTGACAGGATACACTTTTTATTTTGTAAATAATATATATATACGAGTCAGCACAGGTTGAGAAACGTCGGGATACCTGATGTCAGGTGGTCCAAAGAGACAGGCACCCTAAAAGGTCCGTTCTTATGACCTCACCCAACACTAAATGATGAGGCTATATATATATGTGTGTGTATATGTATGTATGTGTGTGTGTGTGTGTGTGTGTGTAGTTATAAGTCAAGTCACCGAGTCAGCACGGGCTGAGAAACACTGGGGTACTTGACGTCGTGTGGTCCGGAGGGTCAGGTAGTGGTAGTGGTTGAGGGCCTCAAATGAGTTTAAGTACAGGTAGTTCAGCCATTACGGTAGGTCGGTAGAGTAGGAGACAGCAGGGGAAGAGGAGGACGGGGGTTAGGGAGGGTCGTAGTCCCAGAAAAGTTTACTCAGTTGAGTAGTGTACTCCACCGGTTTCATGACCTGAAAGTTGAAGTCGTAGTCAGGAAGGTTACTTGTGGGTCCTGCCCAGAGGAAATCTTACCTGACCAACCTAGAGGAACGTCAGGTCCCCTGAGAGTTCTCAAAAGAGGTTGTGTGTCAAGTTTTCGTAGTTAAGAAACCACGAGTCGGAAGAAGTGTCAGGTTGAGAGTGTAGGTATGTACTGGTGTCCTTTTTGGTATCGGAACTGATCTACCTGGAAACAACCGTTCCATTACAGAGACGAAAACTTATACGATAGATCGAACCAGTGTTGAAAGGAAGGTTCCTTATTCGAAGAAAATTAAAGTACCGATGTTAGTGGTAGACGTCACTAAAACTTCGGGGGGTTTTATTTCAGACTGTGACAAAGGTGACAAATGGTAGATAAAGGGTACTTCACTACCCTGGTCTACGGTACTAGAAGCAAAAGACTTACAACTCGAAATTCGGTTGACAAAGTGAGAGGAGAAAGTAAAAGTAGTTCTCCGAGAAATCAAGGAGAAGTGAAAGACGGTATTCCCACCACAGTAGACGTATAGACTCCAATAACTATAAAGAGGGCCGTTAGAACTAAGGTCGAACACGAAGAAGGTCGGGTCGAAAAGAGTACTGAATGAGACGTATATTCAATTTATTTGTCCCACTGTTATATATCAGAACTGCATGAGGAAAAGGATAACTCTTGGTCAGACAACAAGGTACAGGTCAAGATTGACAACGAAGGACTGGAACTGATCTGAAGGCGTGTTAAATCACGAAGGACCCACCGCGATCACCATTTCCTCATATCCTCACAGTCACATCCTCTAGATTCTCCACCCCCAAACTAGGGACCCAACCCTTCTAGGGGAGCTCCTCCCGTACCGTTGGGGTGAGATCATAAGAACGGACCTCTTAGGGTCCATGTCTCCTCGGACCACCCGATGTCAGGTACCCCAACATCAGCCTGTGCTGACTTCTCTGAAACGTGTCTCCCGTCGTTCCTTCGGTCACATTCATAGTGTTTTGTAGACTCATCCTGTGGTCCACCGTCACGAAGTCGAAAGTACGGACGATGTACGTCACACCGTCTCAGACTAAGAGTTCCTTCCTTTTATCTTTCTAAATTTATTTCTTAAGTGGTCCATTTCTACTCATTTCTACATTTCCTTGAAGTCTCTATTGTGTTACATCTATGAACCCTTCTATCGTAGTGTCCTCACAAATTTCTTATTATGCGGTAGCATCGGGAGTTAAAAGGGTCGTATGATAATATATTTTTTGAACGATTTCGTAAGTCGTGACAATTGACCAATCACCTACTAAAGGAGTAGATGAGTAGGACCCTGAAACACGGATCCAAACCTTAGAAGATAAGATCAAGTGAAAACCAAAGTCAAATTTGGTCATTACAGTGGTAGTGAGTCTACAGGTCGGTGGGATAAAACTCAGGTTCACGAAGAGGTATCAGGTCTGGAACGAGGAGTCCTCGGGGGATTTTACGATGTGAGACCACCAATTATTTTCCATCTCTTCGTAAAGTGTCAATCCTTTCAATACCGAGTAAAGGGTTTCTAATTTTTTTTTTACTTTGTTATTTTGGATAGAGTATCCCAAAACTATAAATTTAATCTACTACTCAGACTTTACGTATGGTGTCACGGACTGTATCTTATTCGAGTTTTTTATAGTAGAAAGAAAAAAAGATCACTTTGGACGGAAAAGAAGTTACAGGTCTTAGACACTGAACAATGATGAAAAAAAAAAAAGAGGTGTAACCAAACTACTCCTTTTGATATCCTTTAAATAAATTAGTGAATATAAGAAACTCTGTCAGTAATAAAAAGGGACAGGAGAACCCAGCATAAGAGGATCGATGTAATCACGTAAGTCCCACGACATTCCTGTGTCTACCTCGTGAGTCTCCTTCGAAATAAAAGTGAATGGACTACTTATTATTATAATAAAATCATATAAATAATCCATAACTTATAGTTTAAAGACTTAACCTAGAGGTTCTAACAGGGTAAGAAGGACTGACAAAAGAAATGACTAATTAAAATACACTAAATATATAAAAAAGTAAACTCAGTAAAAAGTCTTTATACGTAACGTTTATATCAAATTTTCAGACGTGTAACTGAAAGGTGGGAGTCGTAACTATAAGTTGTGTCTGTAAAATTATATATAGAAGTAAACGTATTCTTCGATCGAACTTTCAAAATAAACAAATAAAATAATTTGTGAAATTTTTATGAAAAGGAAACATTGAAGATAACCAGACCTACTCTTCAGTCCATAGTGACAAAAAAGTTTCAAGACTTTTGAGAATAAAAAAGGTCATCTAAATAATAGAGATGAAAATTTTAATTAAAAATAACCTCATATCAACGAAATGTTACAATCAACGACAACATGTCGTTTCACCTATACACATGTATATAGGTGAGAAAAAATCTAACACGAGGACATATCCAGTAATATCTTATAGCTCATCTCAAAGGACACAATATGTCTTCCAAGAGTAATCAATAGATAAAATATATATCGTCACACATATACACTTAGAGTCAGACGGTCAAATAGGGAGTATAGGGAAAGGGGGAAACCATTGGTATTAATCAAAAGATGTAGGACCTGAGCTAAAGTCACAACATTTGTGGAAGTAAACATGTATGGTGAAAAATTTTAAGGTAGACTATTTTCTCTATAGTCTACTGTGAACAGAAAGAGACAGACTGAATGAAGTGAGTCGTACCGTGAGAAACCCAGGTAGGTACGGTGACGTTTACCGTGACAAAACAAGAAAGAGTACCGACTTATTATAAGTTAACATATATATACGGTATAGAAAAAATAGATAACAAGGTAGTAACCTGTAAATCCAACGAGGTGCAGGTGGATGACATTAATCACGACGTTACTTGTAATCTCACGAATATAGAAAAGACGAACATATCTGATGAGGTAGTTGAGATCGTTGACGGACTCAAGATTAGAAATATATATTGATTAGAGAATAAACTGTAGTGACTACCAGACGAAGGGACTAACATGGAATTCACTGTGTTTCAGATTCTTCTTTCCTGATTCCTTTACTAAAAGTATTGCTAAGGTCTATTGATATGGGTCTAAACACTACACGCACGTAAAATCACTTCGTCAGTGAAATTTAATAATACCTTGTTCAAATATCGAAATTTGTTCAAATGTGTACAAGACATACTAACTAAATTTCAGCTTTCAAGTTCTCTTCTTACATAATCATCTTTCAATGACACCTGTGGGCGAAGGTTTATATCTTTCTAGAAACTAAATGAACTTTTAAATTGATGTTTCAAATTACTTCCCTTATAAATATCTAAACGTCCGTCCCAATTCCTTTTGTTTCTTCTCTACCCTTCGTAGTTCTATGATCGTTCTCGACTTTCGGACATAGTTGGACCCGTTAGTCTCCTTTGAGAATCACTTTCCTCTCCGTTCTGGACACTTCACCTAGGTGGTCTTTCCTCAACGTCCTCTATTCTACACGAAAGGGTCAAGATCGCAGATGACCGGAGGACGAGTTTACCCCACCCTGGGTGGGGTAAACCCTGGGTGGTTTCGTCACCACCCTTTAACCCCCTGTTTTCCCTCCCTCTTTGTTGTCACTAAGGGACAGAAGAAGTCAGAGGTCAAGGACACCCCGTCCGGGTGAACCAAGGTCGACATCGGATCACTAGGTGGATCTTCCTCGAAAATAAATCTTAATTTAGAAGACTAGGTCTGGTGTCTACTTCGTTGGTGTCCTGATGGTAGAGAGAAGACCCTACACGTCCACACGTGAAGTTGACTCCAAGACTTCGTCACCCCGAGAGAGAATAATTCGAGACCCCAAAAACAAGTCGAAAAGGGTAATGAAGTTCGTGACACTCGAAGGTCTCTCGTGTCTTCATGAGACGTCTCAGAGGTTCAACATTCCGACTTTACTACTCCGACTACATAAATACACGAAATACCTTCAAATGGCTCATCGCCGGTAAGGAACGTAATGGCATAGGACTTATGACTACTTATTCTTTTCAGTAGAGAGGGGACCCTTCGACAAATATGGTTTTTTACATCATCATCAGGTACAAGGTTGAATGAAGTATAGCTGTTAAGTCCCACTGACAGACGGGCTGAACTGACCTATGGTGACAGACCTGAACTCAATGAACGACCCGGTGTGACCTAGGATATCCCTTTTTTTGTCTTTTGTCTCTACTTCATCATTTATTTTATCACACCCTAAATCTAATTAAATCCTAGGTCTCTGTTTGGTTTAACTTTAATATTTTACAAAGAAAAAGAGGTTGGGAGGAAAGGAGGGGTTCAGGGACACTTCGTGGTGCACGGACACACGTCGGGAAAGTGGGACTTGAGAGTGTGGGTCCGAACCTTCGTAGGGATGGTCTCTTCCACTACCGGTCCTTGTGGGTCTCGTCGGACCTCTCGCCGTACTCCGTACCTAAGGGGACGTGTTTACACGAGTCAAGACGGAGTTCGACTCTCAAGTCACAGAGACACACGGACCGTCGTGTATATGCATCATGAACAAGAACACACTGAGGAAGTTTGTCCTTCACCCCAAACAGTACAAGTATTTAGTGTACCAGAAAAAGTGTCTACCCTTTTTGAAAACCGAGTGTCTACAAATTAAAAGATGAAAAGAAAGGTACTAAGAATACAATCCATCTAGGACTTTCGCAGTACCTCTTTCGTCAATCATAACACACACTCCCGAAGGGACTACCGAGTCTACCATTTCTTATGTGGACGTTAAGTTCTATGGGACCAAACTAGGGACTCAATTCTCCTAGGGGACCTCTTCCCTTACCGTTGGGTGAGGTCACAAGAACGAACCTCTTAAGGTTCCTATCTCCTTAGACCACTGATGTCAGATACCCCAGGGTTTCTCAACCTGTGCTGACCCGCTGATTGTGTGTGTGTACAATTCCCAAACTCGACTCTCTTTGTCTTCTGATTTATTCAACTGTATGTGACTATTATTAAAACGGTCGGGTAAGTTTTGTATAATCATATGTGATACTTAGGAAGGACATTAGATGAATGACCAGTAAGACCAGTAGGTAAATCGGATACGAATATAAAGAAATAGGTCTTAAATTACTGAGAAATTTTTTTGGTGTTATTTTGTTTGAGTGTCTAGAAATTGAAAGAATACACACACAACACGACAACGAAGTTAGTACACGTTGAGAAAGGTTGGGGTACCTGACATTGGACGGTTAGAGGAGACAGGTACCCCTAAGACGTCCGTTCTTAAGACCTCACCCAAGGGTTGTGTCCCTAGTTTGGGAGTAGAGAACGTGACCGTCTACCCAAGAAATTGTGATCGCGGTGGACCCTTCCCGGTTCTTATGACCTCACCCAAAGGTACGGGAGAAGGTCCCTTAGAAGGACTGGGTCCCTAACTTGGTCGTAGAGTACAGAGGACTTAACGGTCGACCCAAGAAATGGTGATCGAGTTGGACCCTTCGGGAAATCGAAAGAACTGTTTTCCGTCAGAAAAGGTTTTATTAATTACACAGAAAAAGAAAAGAGTGAACCAAGATCCAGAAACAAATATAAAAAGTTATTTATTTCACTGAAGTTATAGTTTACTATTTTGTAGTGAGGACTGAAAGTCTTAGATAAGTCAACATACACAAAAAAAAATTACTTTACGAATTGTCCTTTTTTATAATTAGAAACTTTAGACTGTAACTCAAAATGAATCATCTGAAACTTCTCGTAGTCATATAAGTTAGGACGACGGAAATGTTCATCTTAACATAAATAATCTAGTCCACAGGAATTTAACAGGAGTACAGTATAAAAAATGGGGTTTCACAAGTCAAAGAGAAGAATCACCAAGAAATAAAAAGAGACATTCCAGTTCAATTCGTACAACTGAAAAAGACACGGTGTTCCGATGTCACGCGAGAATGTTTTATACCATAAACATTGTGAATCGTTTACAACTGTGGTGTCATAAACCACTGACTTCAAAACATATGACATGTACTAGTACATCTTACAGTAACAGTTAGAAGGTAAACTAAAGTAACAAAATTATCTACTTAATTATATTTTCTTGGTTTCCGTTTATCTGTTCATCTTTTCTTTCATGTCTTTCTAGATTTTGTCACGGTCAAGAATCTAAAATCAGCTTCATTGTGTAATTACTCACTACGTCCCTCCTCTCAAATATAAATCAACTCTGTAGATCAGGAGACAAGGTAAAGTGGAGACCCGCGACCGTCCTTCGTCGAGAGGACCAAAGGTTAATAAACATTGATTCATCTCCTGTGGTGTTTACGGGTGTTGTTACGTCCCTCTCGTACTTCCGCCAAAAAGGGGAAACAACTATACCGGAACGAGACTCAAGGACTGTCGTTACCACGTACAAGGGAGTCGACGTAATATCTGAGACTGAGACCTTTTGTATCGAAGACCGACCTAGTTTAGACTTACACGACTGTGAGTCCAACCTTCTAAATCTGACAGGATTTGTAACAAGACGGAAGGGAACACTAAATGATTATTTATTATTATGGACTATTTCCTGTTCGGTCTCAAATTATAACTTCCTACATTAACTTTCTATACAAAATAAATTTTGAAGGTTTAAATCATCATTTAATTAGAGAAGATTTTAGACCCTACAATAGACTTTGTTTAAGTAATACTTAGTAAGACCCTAACGTTTATAAGTAAGGACAAGACTAACAAGAGAACGAAAAGATTAAAACTAAGATTCTACTTAATATGATTGACGAGGGATCAAAAGGATTTTTTCTGGTTGTTATTCGGTACTTGAGGGAAAAGAAGGGTGAATGGGTGGTTTGGTACACTTGACCATTGAAATCGTGTATTGAAGTCTTATCGTTTATAGTGTGTCTGTTTACTTGTGTCTTATCCGAAGACTGAAAACATTAGAGAGGTCAACTCATAACGTTATGGTTCACCATTACCGACATTTTAGTATAAGTAAACACTACATTGAGACACTAATCGGATAATTTTCAAATCCTTCGTTCTTGGTTACCCAGAAGATTTAAGTTTATAAACTGGTACAACGACAGTACATACGTCAATATGAGAAATCATGTTAGAATATTAAGAGTAATATCAACAGTACTCCTATTTTGAAGAGGATTTTACAACGAATTAGTCATTTTTATAATTTTCGCTAAGTGTTATATATACCACATATATATATATAACAAATTTATAATTATATATATTAATTATTTAATCATATATAAAGATTTTATTTTTATAAAGGAAAGAACTGTAACTTCCTTACTTTTAAGATAAAGTAAAATAAGACTTTAAAGTTGATTACTTCAGTAAATGTAGTTTAATTAGTTTAAAGTTTGTAAAATAAAAACAAAGTTGTGGAGTATTTCTTTGGGGTTATTCTTATTGTAAGAAAAATATTAAAATAAATAAATAATTAAATCTCAAACCCAGAAGTAACGATGTGTCCGGCAAGAGATCGACGTCTCTCTCCCCCATGAGACAGCAACGTGAAGCGTAACGCCACCGAAGAGAATGACACCTCGTGTCCGAGATCTCGTCTCTGAGTTATCAACACCACGTGTCCTAATCGACGAGGTACTGTACACCCTAGAAGGACATAGTCCCCAACTTGTATGCAGTGGACTAAACCGTCCGTCTAAGAAATGGTGACTCGGAGGTTCCTTCTGGATTGACTCAATAAAATATTATCTAACAGGAACCTAAGAGGCACCAAGGAAGTATCCTTAGGGGTTTGAGTGTATCGTATACTCCCGTGTCTTAATGATGACTCCAAGGGTCTAGAAGGGATCAAGAGGGAGAACGTAGAGACCACTGACAGAAGACTTCGAGTGAAACTTAAGGTTAGACCCACGATGTAGGATAAAACTCAAAATATATAAAGTCAGGATACTTTCTATGAGGTCAGGTCATCAACATGTAGGATAAGGTTTGAACAATAAGTTCACAAGTTTGATGGACTTTTTTTCGTTTTGTTTGAAACTCTCCTAAAGGGACCACCATGTCACCTACCCTCAAGTGGACGGTTACGTCCCCTGTGCCCAAGTTAGGGACCAGACCCTTCCAAGGTGTACGGGACCTCGGTGACTCGGGCCCGTGGTGTTGATACCTCTAAAACGAGATCTCGGGTTCTCGGCGTTGATGACTCGGACACACGGTGTTGATGACTTCGGGTGCACGGGACCTCGGACGTACGACGTTGATGACTTCGGACACGAGGATCTCGGACACGAAGTGTTGTTCTCTTCCGTCCTGTCATTCGGACACGTGACGTCGGTTCTCGTCGGGGGCGAATCGCGTTGATCTCTTTCGGGCACACGTCGTCGTTTCTGGGTCTCGTCGGTCAAAAAAAAAAATTAATTTTTTTTTATAACCTTTCGGTTCTCCCAAATGTGTGACTGTTGTAATTTTTTTTAAAAAATATCAGTAGTACGACATATAACGTGGGGGTCCTGAATAAAGAGAATATTGATCTGCAAAGACAGAAAACTTGTATCAGTGGATAAGGTGTGGGATGTGGGGGTTAGATAAGAGACATAGATACTCCAGACCCCCACACACACACAGACACACACATATACAGACACACACATACAAGGACATGGACACAGAATCTCAGGTGTATATTTACTAAAATATGTCATAAACTGAAACAGACGGACTAAATAAAGTGAATCATAACACGGGAGTTCTAAGTAAGTACAACAACATTTAGACACTTTTAAAAGGAAAAAAATAGTACAAAAGAAATAGGTAAGTAGACAGTTTCCTGTGAACCCAACAAAGGTACAGAGTCGACAACATCTACTTGACGTTATTTACTCCCCATGTCTATAGAAAAACTCTATAACTGAAGTAAAAGAAGTCTACTTATTAGTCTCCACCTTTACGACTTATAGTATCGTATCGATTAAAATTTAAAAACTCCTTGGAGGTTTGACAAACGGTATCTCCGACGTGGTTAAATATAAAGGCTGTTGTCACCCGTCCCAAGGGAAAGAAGATGTAAGACCAGTTTTAAAAAATAAGGGACAGAAAAACTATCATCGGTAAGACCGTCTACATTTCCCTATCGAGAAAAACCAAAACTAAAAGTAAGGGGACTACTAATTTCTACAACTTGTATACTAAATGGAAAACCAGTACTGAGCTACCTGCACTCAGACTCACTTGAGGCCCTCAACCACTACCTGTCCCTCCGGACCGCACGACGCTAAGTACCCCAGCGTTTCTCAGCTTGTGTTGACTCGTTGACTAGACTAGACTAGACTACAGAAGAAACCCTTTTACAAATAAGTCTAGTAGTCGAATAAAAATTTGTCTGAAAACAAGATTACTAATATGTTCCATAAATATATAAAACCCATAATCGGGGAATAGTCTATATACAAACCCGTTATAAACGAGAGTAAGACATCCAACGGAAAAGTAAAACAACTACCGAAGAAAACGGTATGTATTTGAATAATCAAACTACATCAATGTGAACAAAAAAAAGGAGAGAACAACAGGAACGAAAATCAAAGTTTATGTTTTTTTTTTTTTTGACACCGGTTATGACTACAGTTCCTGAATGGGTGATACAACAAAGAAGACTCGAAATGACAACACCAAAAATATAAGTTAAGATATTAGGTAAAACTACTCAAGTTAAAGTAAGAGAAAGTACATCGAAAGGTAAAGAGTATTATGGTAAATAACTTCTCTACAAGGAAAGAACTCCCATATAAAAACCGAAGAAACGGCACTTGACTGACACATACGTTCCCAAATAAAGACCCAAGAGATAAGACGAGGTAACTAGATACACAGAAACAAATTACGGTTTTTTTTTTTTTTTTTTGGGTGTGTGACAAAAATAATGATATTAAAACATTCTATCAAACTTTACTCTAGTACACTACGGAAGTCAAAACTAGAAAGAGATCAAGTGAAACCGATAATCATCAGATAACAGAGAGTATGATTAGAATCCCAAACAAATAAGATAGAGACACTTTTTACAGTAACTTAAAACTATCTCCAAAGTAACTTAGACATCTTACGAAACCCATCATACCTATAAAATTGTTAACTTAAAAAAGCCAGACATTCTTGTTTTATAGAAGGGTAATTAAAAACAGAAGTTAAAGATATTAGTTACAAAATGTCTAAAGTTATATGTTCAGATATGAAGAAACGAATTTCAATAAGAATCCATAAAAGAAAGACTACACTACCTGTTTCTTAACAAAAGAATTATAGAGAAGGTCTATCAAGTAATAACCTTAAGTCTAATTAAAACATAGGACGTTGAATCGACTTCTGATTGTAGAACCCCCGTACAGAGGGTGACGATTCGGTCTACTAGACTAAAAGAAAAGTGAAAGAGAAAAACACATGAGTTTTTCACATATAAAATTGACACCATCCTTCAGAGACACGACAAATAAAAACCTATTTATTAAAGATCACGAATTTGTTCAATTTTCAAAAAAGAGATCGTAAAATAACCGTAAAATACCGGATAACTTTCATGTAGACAGTTTCAATATCCATTGTCCTCAATAGAATAAGGAAGGTGCTTAGCTAACCTGATCATTTTCGACACCAACGATGGTAGGTTAAATTTTTTAAAAAAATTTATGATTTATTAGGAATGTACCTTGTCATGTGTTTTAATACACGTCTGTGTAAAAGGGGACCGTTACTACCAATTGTCTATAAATTAAAACGATATAAAAGTTATCGAGAGAGGTTTGCAATGTCTATTTTGATTTCTCATGAGGATCATGATAAGAATAAAAATTTCATTAATGATAACCCTTCTAAGGTACACACAGAAAAGTTAAAATGACAATATCGAAACATAGTGTTTTGTTATATAATATAACACTAATATAAGACTTTAAAGAGTATTCATCACAGTACGTCGTATATAGTAAGACTACGAAAAATATGAGTCGTGAAATAAAAACATTCTAAATAGATTCTTTTATTATATCTCTTGACAAAGAAACGAACATTATCAAGTACATAAAGCTGAAGTATACATTAAGTAATAAGCAAGTAAGACATGATCTTACCAATATGCAGACGAATGTCCTAACCACACTGATAGGATTTACGGAGGAACAAGTTTACAACCTTAGGGAACTTACATCTATTGTCCTTAACCTTAACGAACTGAAAATTTATATATGTAAAAGATGAAATAATTTATCAAGTCCGTTAAAAAGAGACTTCAACAATTTATTTACAAGAAATACACCAACGAAAAGAGGTAGACCTCTTTAAATTATCAGAGGGAGATAAACCCAGTTTTGAATTACGATAACCTAAAAGTGTAAAGACCAATAGACTGTCTTTACTCTGTCATTTAACGAAATTAAAGGAGACTAATGACGTCTTCAACTACAAAATATACAAGTGTACAGATAAAGGAGAAGAAATTTAACGGAAATACATTTAATAGAAATAATAGAGAAAAGTAAAACTTACAAAAAGAATAAATAAACATCTTCGGGGGATATATTTGAATTAAAGATTACAAAAGACCAATGTACCAAATGATACGTAGGATGATACGTAAGCTAAAAATTAATACATCACCCCGTGCGAACGTCCAATTTTTGAAGGGTAGATAATCCTTAAGAGATATTTAAATATAAACATTAACAGTTCAATGAAATTACTAATATATGAATAAATCGAAAAGATAAAGAAGAAATTGATAAAAACTATTATATATATAAAATCTCGTAGATAGTCTTGTGACTTTATACACCGGTTCAGAAAAAGAACACAGTTCCTAAAGAAGTCTATCATTTAGAGATGGGAACAACTCCAGGGGACACTTTGGAAGAGACAAGGTATACCTCCGTACAGAGTACTCCAAGACCTTCGGAACCAGACCCACGACCTGTGTGGTCCTCCTCCGTCCCGAGAGTTTTATGAGTATTATCCCGGAGTGAACAGGACCCTAGGGAAGTTTCCGTCTTTGACCGGGAGTTCGGCTCAGTGACGTACCCCGACAGAGAGGAGGGTATTCTAGTTGTAGTCTAGTTCCTCTGACGACGTGTGACTTCTCTTATACGGAGATTTATCTAAGATTTAGAGTGTTAATAAGACATAGTAATTGTTATGAACTATATCAACAGAAAAATAGAAATCGGTCTTATTACCCACATACGACGACGACGACGATTTAACGAAGTCAGTACAGGTTGAGACACGTTGGGGTATCTGTCGTCGGGTGGTCCGAGGGGACAGGGACCCTAAGAGGTCCGTTCTTATGACCTCACCCAACGGTAAAGGAAGAGGTTACGGTACGTACGATTCAACGAAGTCAACACAAGCTGAGACACGTTGGGGTACCTGTCGTCGGATGATCCGAAGAGACAGGTGCCCTAAGAGATCCGTTCTTATGACCTCACCCAATGGGAATTACCCACATATCTCTACAGTGACACCGTAATTGAACGTAAGGTACTACTGATTACTACATCTTCTCCCCTAATGTTTGAAGAAGTTATTTCCCATCTTGTCATTTGTAAAAACAGAAACATCCGGTAAGTAAGACAACGTTGATGACTTGAGACGGTAACAAAGTACTTTATTCAATAACTATTATGTATTTATTTATTCGAAAGAATCCAAGGTTGTTTTAAATAAATGTTTCATTTACCGACTTACCTGACCAAGTACCCGGCATAAAACAACTAAGGACTACATCTCCTGAGGTACCGAAGTGTCCCATTAAGAGATTTGTAAACTTCTTATCAATCCAGGGTAGGAAGAGTTTAAAAAAGGCATTTTAACTTCCACTACTTTATAATGGTTTAAGTGAGTTACTTTGGAAGTAATGGGACTACGGTTTTGGTCTGTTATTTTGATGGGTTTTTTTCAGTCAAAGAATTTACTTGTACCTATTTTTTTTAGGAGTTGTTTTATAATCGTTTGAAGTTAAGTCAGTCAAGTCGACGAGTCAGTACGTGTTGAGAAACACTGGGGTACCTGACTTCGTACGGTCCGAAGGGACAGGTAGTGGTCGAAGACCTCGAACGAGTTTGAGTACAGGTATTTCAGTCACTACGGTAGGTTGCTAGAGTAGGAGACAACAGGGGAAGAGAAGGACGGGAGTTAGAAAGGGTCTTAGTCCCAGAAATAGTCACTTAGTCAAGAAACGTAACCCACCGGGTTCATAACCTCAAAGTCGAAGTCGTAATCAGGAAGGTTACTTATAAGTTCTGATTGAAGGCAATCTTGACTTAATTCAATCCTTTGAATTAAGTTGTTAAATACTTTCTTAGTATATAGTACCGGTTCATCCTATATCAGATCCACATGTTCCTACCAAGTTATAAACGTTTAGTTAGTTGTACTATATGTAATTATCGTACTTCCTATTTTTGAATATATTAATAGAGTTGTCTGTTTTTCATAAACTGTTTTAAGTCGTAGGTAAGTACGAATTTTCAGTTATTTGAACCATATTACCCTTGTGTAGAGTTTTATTATGTCCGGTAAATGTTGTTTGTGTGTTAATTATAGTATAAACTACCATTTTTGACTTTTGAAAAGAGGTTCTACTCCTTGTTCTGTTCCTATGGATGAGAGTGGTAAAGGTAAATTGTATCATGAACTTCAGCATCAGTGTCGTCAGTATATCCTTTTTATCTTCTGTAACTTTAACCTTATTTTGATAATTTTACGTTTTTCTGTCGGATAGTTTGTTCTATGACCGTTTATTAATCAGTTATTCCCCAATTACAGGTTTTATATATTTCTTTAAATATACGTTGTATTTTTGATATTTATTAGACTAAAAATTTTTCCGTCTCCTGGATTTATCTGTAAAAAGGTTTCTTTGTATGTCGACCCGTTGTCTGTGTCCTTTTCCGTAAGTTGTAGAGATTAGTAGTCCATTTACGTTTAGTTTTGTGTTACTCTAGAGTGGAGTGGGGTTAGTCTTGTGATAGTAGTTTTTCGGTTCTTCATTACTCATAACGACTCCTACACATTTTTTCCCTGTGAAACCGTGGGAACGACCCTTTCATTTGACCACGTCGGTGATAAATTTTGTCGTATTTCCAAGAAGTTTTTAATTTTTATATTTATGACATAGTAAGTTGTTAAGGTAAGGACCTATAGATAGTCTTCTTTTGTTTTTGTGATTAAACTTTTATATATACGTGGGATTATAAGTGTCTTTGTAATAAAGATTATTGGTTCTATACCTTCGTTAGTCATAAGTAGGTATACTTATCTATCTCTTATACACATTATATATATATATATATATATATATATATATGTGTGTGTGTGTGTGTGTTACTTTATAATGAATTAGTATTTTTCCTATTTTAGAGTAGTATACTCTGTTGTGACTTTTGGACCTCCCATAATATGAATCGTTTCAGTCAGTCTGTCTCTTTCTGTTTATGACATACAAAAGTGAATATATACCTAAGATTTTACGTTTTGATTGTCTTGTCTTTGTCTGAGTATCTATATCCCTTATTTGATGGTCAATGATCTCCCCTTTCCCCACTCACATCCTCACTTTATCCACTTCGCCTAATTTTCCATGTTTTTAATACACATAAAAAGGTATGAATGTTTTATTTATTTTAATACATTACACGTCAATCCTTTCCTTAGTTGGGACGGTTATGGAATTGACATCGGTCACTTTGACTAAAGTCTGAAGAACGTAGGTCTTAACTTTCTCCTATTTAAAATCAATTTGCTGGTTCAAGTATAATTGGTAACTCGTATATACATGAAAAACAAACGACACAGCGGTCCTCAGTCTGTGTTGACTCGCTGACGTGAAAGTGAAAAGTGAAATTACGTAACCTCTTCCTTTACCGTTGGGTGAGGTCACAAGAACGGACCTCTTAGGGTCCCTGCTCCCTCGGACCACCCGACGGTAGAGACCCCAGCGTGTCTCAACCTGTGCTGACTTCGCTGAATCGTCGTCGTTATCATCCTACTCTACATAGACGTCAACAGACAACCCTGCGTAGTACCACTCCGTACAAACCTACCTGTAAGAACCCTGTCGGTTGAATCGACTTATTGTAGAAGAACCTCAGTGAAAAGAGAAGAAAATCAAGGAAATTGAAGAAGAATAAAACTTCATCTCGTACAACATCGATTTATAAATAAAACTATCCCGAAGGGAGTATCCAGTCAACCATTTCTTAGGCGGACCTTACGTCCTCTGGGGCCAAGGTAAGCACCCAGCCCTTCTAGGGGACCTCTTCCCTATCCGATGGGTGAGGTCATAAGAACCCGAAGGGAAAACCAAGTCAACCAATTTTCCTAGGGGACCTCTTCCCTATCCGATGGGTGAGGTCATAAGACCGGACCTCTTGAGGTACCCGAGATATCAGGTACCCCAGCGTTTCTCAGCCTGGACTGACTCGCGGAAAGTGAAAGAATAGATAATTATCTGGAGAGGATCGATGTTCAAACTCTGAGGTCGCGTCTTCTTCTATGTCTAACTCTCCTTCTATTTCTGGTTTCAGAGTTTAGACATTCCGGTTATTCTTCGTGACGTTTACGGGACACCACCGGAGTGCCACACTGACACCGACCTCCTCCCCGACTCGGGGCGCCTCCCAAACTCATGTCCGACGTCCACGGGCCCATCGTGTCACGACGTGTCGTGTCTTCATTCACGGACTCAGACACCAGGCGTTTCTCCTTTACACGTCACTCGACGCCGCAAGAAATCCCTGACGGCACTGTAAATTAGAAGGAAGGACGGAACAAGGACTTCCTTACATTTACTCCACCTACTCCGCCGGGGGCCCGAAGACTTCTATGGTGGCTTGTGACAGACGGTTCCACCTCTTTTATGTGGTGTCACATCTCGACAGAGGGAGGACACCTCAGTCCCGACCCCCTGAGACGAGGTGTAGGTGGGGAGAGTGTGGACTACTCTTTCTCTGTCTGTCAGTGTCCACTCCGAGTGACATTGAGACTTTTTTGGGACTTGCACAAGGAGGTCGAGGGTAGCTACAACTCTTCCTATCCTTCACACGTCCTGAGCAGTTGAGAAAGATGAGGGAGGGAGTTGTCATGTCGTCGACGAGTAAAGGAGTCTAAGGGGACGTCCCGTCGGGGTTGAGTGTCGTTTGGACCCGTTTGTTTTCGGGGTCGTGTCACGGGTGATCGGAGAAGTACTACGGAACTGAACGACGACTCTTTAAAAGTCGAATTTTATGTGTCGATTTGGTCATTCACCACACAGTGAAGAACAGACCTTTACAAGGACGAGGACGTTGGTTAGTCGAGTGGGTTGTTTGGGACGAGTCCACTGTGAGACACTGTCCTTCAGGGTAAATTGTCAGTTGAGGTGACTCTTGTGACTTGAACTCTTTTCTTTAGGAAAGAAACGTTTAACTTTTTCTTTTCTTTTTTAGATTCTACGGGTATCCTTACTTTGTAAACGTTATGAGATATAAGAGACATGATAAACGGAAGTGTCTTGTACGGTTGAAGGACTTTTATTGTGTCCGACTTTGATACTCAGGAAATTCGATGGTCTATAGTCCCCAAACGTCTATCGAGGGGGATGTCAGGATCAGTGGTACAGTGAGTCTCGTATCTTCACGAACCAGTTTAATGAAGTCACCCGAAAAAGGAGTCCATTTTCCTTCAAAGTGAGAAAGATTTAAGTCCACGTTTTGGAAACTACGGACTTTGTTCTAACAAAGGTCTGTACAGGAAACCCTCTTCGACCTCAGGAACCAACCCCATGACGTGTATGGTCATCTCTAATCCAACTTCTCTTTTACTCATCAACGTGGAGTCGAGGTCTCCCCGAGGAAGTCTCTGTCACTACAACGGTAGTCCGACCCAGTGACTGACCCGAGGACTTGGTAATTATGACTTAGTCACTTGAGTCGATTTGTTTTCAGAGATAAGTTTCAGTTTGATCTTGTTACAAGACACACACCTGTTCTCTCATTTTACCTTGTCATGAGTGAGTCGTCGTCCTCACGGAGTTCGTAGTTCCACTTGTGGTTCCAGTACCACCTCGTCACTTCTCCGTCACTCGACGAAAGACCCACTAAGGGGTACCTGTCTTCAGAGTACTGACCCCCTGAACTTAGGTTCAACGAGACGCCAACTCCTCCTTACCGTCCACTATAACTAAAGAAGAAGACTACCTCTGACATCTCCCTCGATCCTTCTCTCCGACAGAATTTTGAAGGACAGAGATCACAGACTCTACGAAATGTACAGTAACATATTTTTTACCACAGTCCTATAGAGAAATTTAACATTCCTTCCTTCCAAAAAAACTGGAATAAGACTAGAAAGGGTCAAAAGTGTTGTCACGGGAGGTTGCCGGTCTATCTCTTTATTTCTCTCTAAGTGTTAAAAAAAGTGGGAGAACGACCGAAACATACCAACTTAAAATTTCGTAATATTAATACATGTCACGTGTTAAATACAAAACATCCGAGACTTTGAAAGTTTTAACGTGAAAGATATCGTCGTGTTTCAATACCTATTTTTAATTTATGTTTTATTACGAATCTTACTCTTTATTTTAGTATCACTTAATATTTAAAATCTTTCGTTTAAGGTGTCTGTCGTATTTAGATCTTTTGACTCAGTATAAAATCATGAATAAAGGTACTGTGTGACGATATCATGAAAAACAAAGATACGAAAAACAGAAGTATGAAAAATGCGAAAAGAAGTATACTGTTATTTAAACATTTTCGAAATTATGTCTCTTTTCTTTCTATTAGTGACTAACTTTAAATGAAAGAATTTTTTAAGTTTCACGTAAAACTTTTACCTACTTTTAAATATCCTAATACCAGTTTTAAACCTTTGACAGATAGTGTTATGATACACGATGTTCTAAAGTAATGTAAGGTTTAAAAGAATACAGTATTGTTTAGGATTTATGATAGTTGACTAGTGTGGTTAATTGTTCAAATAAAAGATATAATCAAAGGATAACTACTCACTGTTTAATAGTTCTTGAAAACACTACCTTGTTGTAGACAAATATAGTGTCCAAGACATTCAGTCTTTAGTCGTGTCTCAATTCGACTTGAGTGTTCCAACGTCAGTTCCTCCTTTGATTCTGACAGACCCCGTACCCCAGGAGAAGGTCTGAGTCACCAACGACCATCTTAAGTAAAGGAACACCGACATCGTGAGTACCGTTGAACAAAGGAGTTCTGTTCCTCCTACAGAGACTAGTGTCCTTTTCAAATTCGAGAAAAAATTTCTCGAGTGAACTAATCTAATCCGGCTGGATCCTGTCAGAGGAAAACTAAGTAAGTTCCAGTATGACTAATCTCTGAAATTAATGTGGACGTTTAAAGAAAATACACACACACACACACACACACGAGTTAGGGAGTCTGAGAAACGTTGGGGTACCTGACATCGGGTGGTCCGAAGAGACAGGTACCTTAAAAGGTCCGTTCTTATGACCTCACCCAACGGTAAAGGAGGAGGTTCCCTAGAAGGGTTAAGACCCTAGTTTGGGTGTAGAGAACGTAGTCGTCTGTCTAAGAAGTGGTGATGTCATGGACCCCTTGGAACCATAGTAGATGGATGGTATCAACAATTACGGGAGTCACCTGACCGTAAAATACTCAAAGTGAAATAAGAGTATTTACATTTTGTAACACTGGTCAGTCATTCTTCAATTATACTTGTTATTATTTATACTGGTCTGCTCCGGTAAAAGTATGGTTTCCTTCTTGTATTCGTTTGAGTAAAAGGTTACATATCCCACCTTACGTGTCTATAAGGTGTCTCACCTTACGTTGTCGTACGTTCCTTTGATATTTTTGTATAACCTTGGTCAATCCCTCCACAATGGACGAGAATTTTGTGATTTTCAAGACCGTTACCTGATAGTACGGAAAACCTTTGTTTCTGAACAATTACTTAGTAATGGTTTCCTAGTCGTCATGTCACATTACATTCCATTACTCGTAATCGTAGTTTGTCTAAAAACAACCTTTAGACAGGGACTACGAATCGGACACTCTAGAACTACTGTTTGTGAATATATGACTTCACTGACACTCGACGTATTTATTTAAGGTGATCCAGTTTTAATATACGTAAGAATTAAGTTTAAGTGAGAACGTCTACGATTTATTCGGACGCCGAGTGAGGTATTGGTGGACTGTCTGATCTTAATATCATCTCACCTTCAACCCCAAATTGACCGTTCCTAGAATTGAGCAATTCTATAAATAAAAAACTTTGTAAATATTTTATACCGATCCCTGGATACGTAGAACCTTTACTGTACAAATTCATTCCCCGTGACTTCAAATTCGAAATAAAATTTTACTTTATAATTTTTACAATCAACGAGTCACCACAAACTGAGAAACACTGGGGTACTGGTCATCGGACGGTCCGAAGAGACAGGTACCCTAAGAGGTTCGTTCTTATGACCTCACCTAATGGTAAGGGAAGAGGTTCCATACAAGGACTGGGTCCCTAACTTGGGTTCAGAGTGTGTAACATCCGTCTAAGAAATGACAGACTCGAAATATTCTTTATAGAGTAAATTATGTTGTTACAGAACCCAATGAGTAAAAATGGGAGGGAAAATGTCTACCATTTGGATCGAAGTTTCTTAAATTTAATGTGTCCTAACGTCATAAAAATTCACTGTCCCATCACTAATTTTAGATCTAGATTGAGGTCTCTGGTCAGAATACACGTGAGGTATTCTGACAAACATACTATTAACTTCGTTATACTCGTCTACTTTAAAAGTTTCTTATCACATGTCTGACTCTCCTTTTCTCCCGGTTCGTCATCCTTACGAGTCTACACCATACCCATTTCTTCTTATCCTCTAGAACGTTTTCTAGGGGGTCTTCAATTTCAAATTCCAACCCCATGACACACGGTCCTTGTGTTTCCAGGGGTCTTTCTCACCGTTCGTGACGTCTACCACCGACGAGCTTACACCAGACATCCAACCATCGTAAGCGCAGTGGTCCCTCGAGAGATGAAGTTTTAGAGTCTGGATTGGGTTTTAAGGATTCAGTCTTAGACGTAAAATTATTATAAGGACACGTGTAATTTTAAACTCTTTATGAACAGATTTACTTCCTCCAATTTTTACAGAAAATCTAAATTGTTATTTCTCTAGTAACCACTAAAAATTCTTTTGTCTAAAATCTTTTATAACCCCTTTTTTTGTCTTCACATACCTCCTTTTTCTCCACTGTCTCACATTCGTCAATATACTAATCCCGAAAATTTGTTATCGGCCCCTCATTTTCTATCTAACCAACGTCCTCTCCGTACATACCCCAAACCTCCTTATACTTTATAAAAAAAGATTCTCCTCTTTCGAACCTAAAAAATTTACTCAGGATTTTTTAGTCTGGTATCTTAAACCTACTAATCACCGGTATCTTTGGTCTTTCTTACCACAGCCACTTCATAAATCCGTTTCTCCATGATAAAGTTTCATTTTCCATATGGACAAAATAATAATACCCTCCCTTCCACTTAATGTTCACATTTTCGTCTTACAACATACTCTAGGTCTTTCAACTTCTAAGTAAATTTATATGACTTTAACTCGACCCGAGATACCAGGAACGGAGGGTACAGGAGTCGGACGGGAATAGACACCTTTTTGAAATCGGTTTCTTCTTCGAATTAGTCTGTAGGGGGTATTTCAGTGTACGTTTCTCTTGACTGGGGTGAGAAAGTCGTTTTCTCTTTGACTTTTAAAGACTCTTGAAAGTCTTTAGTCAAAGGAGTAACACCTGACGACGATAAGTTGAACTCTCTCTAACCCTACCGTTGGGTACCCTCCTTTTCGTGAATCCAATCTTTAAAAAATATATTTTAAAGTTAATTTTTTAAATTTTGAAAGTTTACCTTTCTTTGTTTTTCAGAAAAAATCGAAACGAATTACCGTCTTGATAATAATAAAACAGAACGAACTGACAAAAGGAGAGGAAGACGTAAAAAAAGACTAATTCAAATAAGAAACCTTAAGTCCCTTTCGGGTTCTCCGATTACCAAAAGATACGTGTTCTTCGTTATCTCCCACCCATAACCCTCAGACAAAGTCTTTCTGGGATATCTTAGGACGACCCAAAGTATAATACACACACACACACACACACACACACAAACCAGAGAACCCACGGTTCGTACCAAGTCCAGACCTCCTACATCATCATTTCTCTCTAATTTACGGATGCCAAGGCATCCTTCTCTCTTTTTAATTTACTTAAGAAAAAAAAAATCTTTGTTAATAAAATTTCTTATTATTCATGACATTTGTGTTATGTTATGACATAACTCTGTCTCAATGAGAACCCCACTCCTTCCCGTAGACGAGATTCATCCTATACCTCCCCTCCGAGGTGAGACTATGAATGATACGTTGTGGTCCTTTTTATGACCTGGGGGAAGTTCAAGTTAAAGGAAAGAACATTCATCAGTCATAGAAAGACGACTTGTGACCTGAGTCGTGATCGTGAATAATAGAGTAAGTGAAGAGTACTCTTGAGACGTACCATCTAAGATAGTTATAGGATAGTTATAACTATAAGATAGTTATAGATTGTAACATCTATACTCTTTTGATTTCGTTTTTTAGTAATTCAGTAAAAGGGTTCTATGAGTTGATTACTCACCATCTAGATCTTTATGTTTGGTTCAGAAGCCAGAGTTCGTGAAACATTGTAACGGAGGGATTTCCACTTAACTAGGTTGGAACTTTACAAGGTTATTCTTAATTCATCCTTGTTTGTAATTTTAGTGGGTTGTATTATGGAAGGGATTGAATTTATAAGTCAGTCGACGTCGTTACTCGTTTTAGAACCCCCACCCCAACCCTCTGTCTTAGACTTTAACTTCTTATTAGATAGGTACTCTATTTCAAGTTACAAAAAGACTCTATACATACTCACGTACACACGAGTAAGTACTGGCTGACAAACGTTGGATACCTGATACCGGACGGTCAGAGAAGACAAGTATCCTAAAAGGTCGTTCTTATAACGTCGTCCAACGATAAGGGATGAGGTCCCATATAACAGTGGGACGAATAAATTGAATATATACGTCTCATGTAGTACTCTTTGTGACCTGACCTCCTTCGTGTTCGACCTTAGTTCTAACGGTCCTCTTTATGGTTATTGGAGTCTATACGTCTACTGTGGTGGGAATACCGTCTTTCACTTCTCCTTGAGTTTTCGGAGAACTACTTTCACTTTCACCTCTCACTTTTTCAACCGAATTTCGAGTTGTGAGTCTTTTGATTCTAGTGTCGTAGGGTAGGGTAGTGAAGTACCGTTTATCTGCCCCTTTGTCACCTTTGTCACCGACTGAAATAAAAAGATCCGAGGTTTTAGTGACGTCTACCACTGACGTCAGTACTTTAATTTTCTGCGAATGAGGAACCTTCCTTTCAATACTGGTTCGATCTATCGTATAAGTTTTCGTCTCTGTAATGGAACGGTTGTTTCCAGGTAGATCAGTTCCGATACCAAAAAGGTCACCAGTACATACCTACACTCTCAACCTGATATTTCTTTCGACTCACGGCTTCTTAACTACGAAAACTTGACACCACAACCTCTTCTGAGAACTCTCAGGGAACCTGACGTTCCTCTAGGCTGGTCAGGTAGGATTTCCTTTGGTCAGGACCCACAAGTAACCTTCCTGACTACAACTTCGACTTTGAGGTTATGAAACCGGTGGACTACGCTTCTCGACTGAGTAAACTTTTCTGGGACTACGACCCTTTCTAACTCCCGTCCTCCTCTTCACCGGCTGTCTACTACTCTACCAACCTACCGTAGTGGCTAAACTACCTGTACCCAAACCCACCTGAAACCCTCAACCACTACCTGTCCCCGGACCGTACAACACCAAGTACCCCAGTGTTTCTCAGCCTGTACTGACTCGCTGACTTGACTTGAGTTGACTTGAGGCCCCCTAGAAGGTATGGGTTCCTAGTTTGGCCGTAGAAAACACCGAGGACGTAACGGTCTGCCCAAGAAATGGTCGAGGTGGTCCCCTCGGGAAAGACTGCTTACACATCATCCAATGGACCGTCTAAAGTACAGAATAGTATTCATAGGTACCAGATAGTACAAGAATAATGATAATTACACTTTAATTAAGTAATCTCACAATAAAACTCTCTAACCTACGGTATTATATTTTACCTTACTCATATGGTTTGTCACAAAAGACGTTAACAAATAAAAAAGGGTAATAACTGGGAACGAGGGTGAAACGATCTATAAAGATATGATGTTCTTTGCTGTCTCGTCATGTATGTTAAAATGAACGGTCTCTTCTTTGAGGGTTGAACACGTTGTTAAGGTTCGAAAGAAAAGTTCCATAGGAGAATGAGAGGTCGGTATTAGTCCGGTACACGACATAAACAGTAAACTTCAGTTAGTGAAATTGTAGAACATCCGTTCTTCTTTTTTTTTTTTTGTCGGTCAAAACAACTTTGGAGAAAGAGGGGTAAAGACGTATTCCTTTAAATGACTTACCAAGTCGTTACTGTCGAGGATAACACTAATGCGAAAACGACCGGTTTAAGAACCGAAAGAGACGGGTGGCTTCGGTTTATTTTTCCTGTCTCTGTCTTAAACCTCCTTCATCTATCCACCGAAATTCTCCCGACCTCATCCAACGGTAAGGGAAGAGGTCCCCTCGAAGGACTGGGTTCCTAGTTTGGACACCTAAGAAATGGTAGACTCGGTGTCCGTTCCCGAGTGTCAGTCCTCAGTTCCACTATTATCCTAGAACTAAAGAAGGAGAATGTAACAAAGTTTCTATCAGTAACGGACCGTAGACATTGGGTCGTTAACTGAGACCGTCAGTCCACCGAGACGCCGGAAGAAAGACTATACATTGATGTTTCCCTTCCCACAACTTTCCCTTTTGTGATCTATCCTCTACATAAATCGTATCTCTGTTTCCTCTGTCACACTTAACGTCGAGGACGTCTCAATCCCTCGTCATTTCGTTTGAATGTCTATACGTCTCAATCCACGTCAATTCCGTTTTGTTTTGTTTTGTTGATCCTTACAAGTGTGGAAAGGGATAAATCTGAAGTCCCTTAGAGATAGTCCCGAAGGGACCATCGAGTCAACCATTTCTTAGGTGGACGTTACATCCTCTGGGGCCAAGTGGAGGACCCAACCCTTCTAGACGACCTCTTCCCTGTCCGATGGGTAAGGTCATAAGACGAGACGTCTTATATATATATATATATATATATATATATATATATATATATATATATATATATATATATAAAAGAGAGAGAGAGAGAGAGAGAGAGAGAGAGAGAGAGAGAGTATATCAGGTACCCTAACGTTTCTCAGTCTGTACTGACTCGTTGAAAGTGAAGTGAAGTCCTTACAAGTCCGGACGAGTGACAAGAAAAATAGAAGAAACCAGGGTCCTTTCCCTTTCTTTTTTTGGAGTAAAGATAAAAAAGGAAAAGTGACGTTGGCCGAAGGAACGTCAAATTGGGTACTAGTGACCTCCCCTCGTCTATCCGGTCACATTCGTAGTATTCTATAAACTCGTCCTGTGGTCGACCGTCTCGAAATCGAAAGTGAGAACTAAGTACGTCACACAATGTCGGACTAAGAGTCTCCTTTTTTTTTTTTTATCTTTTCTAAATCTATTTCCTAAGTAAAAGACAAGTATTGTTCGATCAAACTTTCATAATGAACAAACGAAGGAAAATTGTGAAATTTTTACGAAAGGGGACCACTGAAGATAACGTAGACTATACTTTAGTTCGTAGTAATTACTATAAAGGGTCTTATGTCATATAGTTAAAGGGGATAAATAACCGTTCTAATAAAGGTGAATTTATCTGGGATCCTAAACGGAAGTTATGGGAAACTTGAAGACAGTTTTGGTGTCACCACCCGAACGTCTTACAGAATAAGTGGAACTACTGAAAGGTGTATCGTAACGAGGACACATTCCTCGAACAAAATATCCTTCAGTTCCACCGTCACTCACTTCCACGAACAATACTCGTTTTTACAATACCTTACCCATTACCTTTTCCATCAATATTTATGATGGTTGTTAGTACACCAGTAAACGTCATTGTTTTTGACATTATCAGTCGTTACCTCATAAAGGACGGTATAGTCATTTGTTCCTACAGTGTCAGTAGTCGTGGACGTCGGGTTACACTTGAGGACTCGGATTCCCGTGAGTCCTTCCTATTCTTATAGACACTAGATTGTTGGTAGTCTTGACGTCAGTGAGGGATGGTACTCTGATTTCCTCGAGTCCTACATTCTTTGTCTATGACCGGGGTTCTATCGACTTCACTTAGCATTTTCTCACTGAAGTCACTCGGACCTGAGAACGTAGAGGGGTACGTATCTTCACACGATCTGAGGAATTGAACACGAATCAGTGAGTCAGTACAGGCTGAGAAACGTTGGGGTACCCGACATCTGACGGTCCGAGGAGACAGGTACCCCTAAGAGGTCCGTTCTTATGACCTCACCTAACGGCACGGGAGGAGGTCTCCTAGAAGGGTTGGGTCCCTAGTTTGGGTCCAGAGGACGTAACATTCACCTAAGAACTGACAGACTCGGTGGTCCGTTCAGGTAGGAATTGAACTCTATAGACAAAAAGAAATTAATTGTTATTAGAAAACTACAAGGCTGATGGACGTGAAACAACGTTTTGAAGATATGTTGGCCGAGGAGACGAGTGGAGGAACCTCGTCAAGAAAGTCCAAATGAACTCTACGATAGAGGGTCCGAACTTCAGGATTTTGAAGGGTGGTCTATTTTGCATTGAGAGTTGAAGACCAACACTTATAAAAATTTCAACTGTCATCAATATTGTTAGAGAAAAAGTCAAATTATACTTTTATAAATACGTATCTCATTGGTAAAAATTTAGAGAGGGGGTGAACGGACGGATACCTTTGTATACTTCACGTTTTATGTTCAATTGTAACTTAGATTAACATAGAGTTATCAATTCTACGTCCTAGGTTACCCTGTCACACCCACTCCATATTTTCCTTTTTTGGTGTGAGTTTTTACCTATTCACTTGAACTATAGGGAACTTCTCCCACACCGTTGGGTGAGATCATAAGAACGGACCTCTTAGGGTACCTGTCTCCTCGGACCACCCGATGTCATGTATCCCAGTACTTCTCAGCCTACACCGACTTCGTTGAATCATGCGTACGTGTTTGGACCATATGAGAAAAGTCCACTTCCAATGTAACTAATACCAGCTTACCCCTTATTAACGTAGTATAATTGTTCTTCCTCTAGGTTGGTCAGGTAAGATTTCCTCTAGTCAGGACCCACAAGAAACCTTCCTTACTACGAGTTCGACTTTGAGGTCATGAAACCGGTGGAGTACTCTTCTCAGCTGAGTAACCTTTTCTGAGACTACGACCCTCCCTAACCCCCGTCCTCCTCTTCCCATACTGTCTCCTACTCTACCGTAGTGGTTAAGCTACCTGCACTCAAACTCACTTGAGGCCCTCAACCACTACCTGTCCCTCCGGACCGTACGACGATAAGTACCCCAACGTTCCTCAGCCTGTACTGACTCGCTGACTTGATTTGACTTGACTTGTTCCTCGTATCAAAACGACAAAAGAAATAAACTTTCACACAACAATTTTCTCCATATCTACCTACTGGTCAACTGTATCTTCCATGACCTTATCGAAACATCACAGAGATGATCGACCTTTAGACACTAAGTCTTAAACAAAGAGACATAACAAGACCCGATCCCAACCGGTATTTTTCCTAACACGTTACAAATCTTCCATCAACAGTAGTCCATCGGTGTAAAAAAAACGGGACGACCAACCACGTCCCGAGGTCAGTGACACGTTGAGTGTGTACAACGACGACTAGACGATCGAGTAGAATAACAACTGAATGTCGAGGAATTGGAGGTTGGTCTAGAGGAGGAGTAGTAGAGAGACAGAACCCGGTTTACACGTACATCGTACTACTATTTATAGGTGAAGAGGACTTCCAGTGGGTGATGGCACTCTAACCTCCTCCACTCTCTGTCTGTTCAAAAATCACACAAAAACACCCAAGGTCAGTAGGAGTACCCAAGATCATCCAGGAATTTACGTAAAAAGGTACGAAAATAGGTATAGGTCAAAAGGAAAGGTTTACTGTGAGATCAACTAAATTTCATTTAAGTCCGAGTCGTGTTCTACGTTTCTATCGTCGAAACATATTTGAGGAGGTGGTTGAGATCGTTAACGGACTTTCAAGACAAGGAATTTTACTCAGAGAATAAGACATAGTGACACCAAGATGAAAAGACTAACATCGGATTGCCTGTGTTTTGGATTCTTCTTTTTTTTCTAATTTCTTTAATATAAGTACTGTTAAAGACTTTTAATTTGGGTCTAAATACTACACTAAAAAATCCACGTCAACGGTGTAATTTAATAATGTCTCGTTCAAAAGTTTAAATCTGTTGAAACGTGTACAAGACATACTAACTATATTTGAAACTTTTTAGTTCTGACTCTTGTATAATGACCTTTCAATCAAACCTGTAGACAAGGATTCACTGAATTTTCCTTGAAGGTCTGGTGTCTAATTCGTTGGTGTGTTGATGGTAAAGACCAGACCCTAGACGTCCACGTATAAAGTCGACCTCAAGACGTCGTCCCTTCGAGAGAAAATAATTTGAGACCCCAAAAACAAATCGATAAGGGTAATGAAGTTCGTGACACTCGAGGGTCTCTCGTGTCTTTATGAGACGTCTTAGAAGGTCAACATTCAGACATTACCACTCCGACTACCTAAATGCTCGAAAGACTTTTAAATGTCTCATCGCCGGTAAGGAACGTAAGACCGGTCTTCTTCGGACTGATTATTCCATTTAGTAGAGAGGTAACCCTTCGTCGAACATGGTTTTGTACATCATTATCGAGGTCCAACAAGGTATGGCTGTCAAGTCCCACTGACTGACAGGGTCTACTGGCCTACACAAACCGACCAGAACTTATTGTAAGACGCGGTGTGGTCTAGGACACCCCTTTTATAGTCCTTTGTGTCGACTTCATTACTTGTTTTATTACATTCTTAATCTGATTAAACCCTGGGTTTCTTTTGGGTTTAACTTTAGTATTATTCATACGAAAAGGGGTTGGGAGGAAAGGAGGGGTTCACGGACACTTCATGGTGTGCGGACCCACGTCAGGAAAGTGGGACTTGTGCGTGTGGGTACAAACCTTCGTAGGGATGGTCTCTTCCACTTCCGGTCCTCGTGGGTCTCGTCCGACCTCTCGCCGTACTCCGCACCTAAAGGGACGTGTTTACACGAATCAAAGACGGAGTTCGACTCTCAAGTCACAGAAACTCACGGACCGTCGTGTATATGTATGATGGGTTATGAACACACTGAGGGGCGTTGTCCTTCACCCCAAAAAGTACAAGTATCTGGTGCACCAGACACGTGTATACCCCTTTTTCAGACCGAGTGGTGTTTGAAATAAAACAGATGAACAGAGAAGGACCATTAACTCAATCCGTCTAGGACTTTTCCTCATACCTTTCTTTTAATCATAATTTCCATACTCGACTCCCCTTGACTTAAAATTTGTTCAACTGTTTTTAACTATTAGTAAGTCATTTTATTAAAATGGTCGAGTAAATTCTATCTTAAATCATTTCCGATACTTGAGAAAAACATTGAATGACCAGTAAGTAAATTGGATATAAATGGAAAGGAGGCAAGTCTTTGTTACTGAAAAATTTTTTTAGGTGTCTAAAAGTCGAGAGAACCACTTTTCGATAGAATAGGTTTTATTAATTGAATAGAAAAAAAAAAGGAATTGATCCAAAATCCCGAGATAAATCTAAAAAATCATTTATTTTAATGAAATTGTACTTTACTTCTTTGTAGTCAAGAAGACTGAAAGTCTTAGATAAGTAAACATACACAAAAATACTTTGACTTTGTTCTTATTTTATAACAAGAAAACTTTAAGCTGTAACTTAGAATAATCTGAAACTCCTCCTAGTCGTATAAGTCAGAACAACGGAGATACTCCTCTTAACATGAATAATCTAGTATACGGGATCTTAACATAACTACAGTGAGACTTTCGATATTCTATAACTACTTCTTTTAACTTCTATTACGTTCATTTATATTTTTATCAAGTACAAGTACCCAAAATTCTTATTTGTTACAATTTTACAGGAGACTTGGTCTCGTTAGATATCTAAATTACGTTGGGGAGAGTTTTATCAGTACCGTAAAAAGTGTGTTGATGTCGTTTATTAGGATTTTAAACATATCTTGGTGTTTTCCGGTGTTTATCAGTTTCGTTAAAACTTTTTTTTTCTTGTTTCAACTTCCATAGTGTCAGGGACTGTAGTTTTATACGAAGTTTCCACAATATTTTATTAGTCATTTTAGAATATTATTTAAAATTAAACGAATTTTTTTATTTTATGTGTAACGACCGGTTTTTTGTCTCTAAGTCAGTTACCTTGTCTTATCCCTCAGGTCTAAAATTGGGAACATATGTACCACTTACTTAGATATTGTTTCCTCCGTTCTTATTCGTTAACCCCCTTTCTGACGAAGAAGATATTCACCACGATCTGTTGATATGTCGATGTACAATTTCTTAATCTTATAAAAGAGTGTCGTATATGATTTTATTTGAGTTTTACCTAATCTCTGAATTTATATTCTGGACTTGAGTATTCAGGAATTTCTTTCATATCCGTTATACGAAATACTCTAAGTAGAAACGATATAATAACAGACATAAAGGAGTCCGTTCCTGTTTTTTCTTTGTTGTGTCTTGTATCCCGGATTAATTTAATTTTATAAAACGTGTCACTTTTTTTGGTAATTGTGTGTTTTTTCCGTTGGATAGTTTACCCTCTTCTATAAACCTTCAATAACCAGTTGTTCCCCAATTACAGGTCTTATATATATATATATATATATATATATATTTTTTAAAAACGTGTGTTATAGTTTTGGTGTCCGTCTCCTGTACTAATCCGTAAAAAGGTTTCTTGTATGTCTACCGTTTGTCTGTGTACTTTTCTACAAGTCATAGAGATTAGTAGTCCATTTACGTTTAGTTTTGGTGTTACTCTATAGTGGAGTGAGGATGAAACAGTACTTATGATAGTACTGTTTTTACTTTTTATTAACTCATAACAGTTCCTACACCTCTTTTCCCTTTTGAACACATAAGAACGACCCTTTCATTCGACCACATCGGAGATAAGTTTTCTAAGGGGTTTGGTTATTTTTATATTGATCATCAATATACATATAATATATATTTTATATATATATATTATCATCATCAAATATATATTATTTATATTGATGATATACTAAGCCCCGAAGGGTCCACCGAGTCGTTATTTCTTAGGTGGAAGTTACGTCGTCTGTGTTAAAACTAGGGACCCAGTCCTTCTAGGGGACCTCATCCTTTACCGTCGGGTGAGGTCATAAGAACGACCCTTTTAAAGGTCTCTGTCTCCTCGGACCGCTAGATACAAAGGTACTCCAACGTTTCACAGCTTGTACTGACGTTACTGAATCGTACGTGTACGTAATATGCTAAGTCATTAAGGTAAGGACCCATACATAGTCTTCTTTTGTTTTTGTGATTAAGTTTTTATACATACGTGGGTTTACAAGTGACGTTGTAATAAAGGTTATCACTTCTATATATCTTTGTTGGAGTCAAAAGTGAGTATCCTTACCTAGATCTTCTATATATACACAGTCACACACACACACACACACACACACACAAATGTTATCTTATAATGATCGGTATTTTTTCTTATTTTAAAACGGTCGACCTTGTCGTACTATCTGGACCTCCTATAGCGTGAATCTCTTTACAATCTATCTCTTTTTGTTTGTGACACACGAAAGTGAAAATATACTTTAGATTTTCGTTTTTTTTTAATTGTTTATATTGTTTTGTCTTTGTCTGAGTCTGTATATCCCTTGTTTAATGACCAATGATTCCCCTTTCCCCACCCACATCCCCACTTTATCCACTTCCCCTAATTCTCCATTTTTGAAGGTGAATGTTTTATTTATTTAATTTTGATCCATTACACGTCACTTCCCTTTCTTAGTTGGGACGGTTCTTGAACTGACATCGGTCACTTTGACTAAAATCTGAAGAACGTAGGTCTTGACTTTCTCCTATTTAAACAAACTTTACTAGTTAAGTATATACTTGTGACTTGTCTATAAAAGACAAACGAACGGGGTCAGTATCCTACTCTACACTCATAAACGTTAAACGTTTGCACTCATTAACGTTAACACTCAACAAACATAAACGTTAATACCATTCCGTCTAAACTTATAAGAACTCTGTGGATTGATTTGACCTATTGTAGAAATGACCTCAGTAAAAGAGAGGAAAATCTAGGAAAGTGAAAAATAGTAAAACCACAGGTCGTATAACACAAATTTATAAATGAAATTTAGACATCAGAATAGATCTATGAGAAGATCGATGTTCAGTCTCCAAGATCACGTCTCCCTTTATATCCTCTATAAGTTTTCCCTTTTCTGGTTTAGGGTTTAAGCAACCCGGTTTTTCACAAACACCAATTTCGACATGATCACATCCATTCTTTATGATTTGTCCCGTTTATGGACCATTGCCGTAGTGCCACACTGACACCGACCTCCTCTCCGACTCGACTCTTTGTCATTAAAGGTTAAAATAACCTTACTTCTTCCTTTCTTAACCAAACCTAAAGTCATAATAAAGTCCCATACTTCCGTCTTTCAACTGTGTAGATAGTTAAAATTACTTAAAAAATGAAGAACATCTATCTTTAATTCATGGAAAGTTCTATTAATTATCTTCTCTAGGACCCAATTCTTTACACTACTCACACTCTTCAAAACTTTTTCCAGTGACATCCTTAACTGTTACTCTTTACTAATGTCTCTTTTTCTTATGAAAGAACCTTCGTGACACCCAGATCAATCACAACCTCCACTATTGTTAAAGTTACTGTGGTCAGACGGGTAGACATACTAAAAGAACTTGAGACGAAATAGTTTCATATGTTCTTTCATCTAAAAAAACATTAAACTAGAAATATTACTGACTTGTCATAACGTACCATACACACATTATATCACAAAACTTAGTAATGGGGTTACTCCATGTATTCTTCCGTCCATAATTAGGTACAAATCCTTAATTATTATAGTAACTGTACTGTATCTTAATTGAGTTTTGTTACTTCAATCACTGATTTCTGACTAACTTCCTCCCGACACTTCAAATCTATAACATCTTTCTCTTTATTTTCTAACCTTTGAAGACTCTTTATTCTATTGTTATCTCTCTAGACCCCTGATTTACTAGTATTTCTCAGTTTCTTGCTTACGTCGTCTTCATATACTCACATTCTTAGACTCCTACGTTCTAAATCTGTCCTATATTCTAAAGTCTCCACCTCACCGTAGATTGACCTCTTTATAGTAGTGTAGAAAGACCTCACACCAGTACCCTCAAACACTGACTCTCCCTAGGATTAACTATCTGAAGTCTCAACTACTCAAGTCCGAAGAGAGACTTAACAGGAGAGACTTAAATTCAGTTCCTCATAAATTCCAATGTCATCTTAGAATACACAAATGTAGAAGTTATATATTCCTTCTCACACCGTCACAGTGTCACTTATTAAGAGTGTTTGTGTTTCCTAACATTCTCTGTCACGTCCCTCTCAAGCACCTTCTCGTTGAGAGACTCTTTTGCGACTCGTGTACAAATAACCATTGAACAGTACATTAGAAATTGATTCTCGTCATTTCGTTCTGTCTCTGGTCGTGAGACCCCAATTCCTTCGATGAAGGACCTCCAGACGTCCTTTAGTGTACTCTCAGGATTTCTTTCCAGAAACTTCTTTCCGCCCAAAAAATTAGTACGTCTTGTCGTAGAACGTTACGACTGGACAGTTGGTCTTGTAGATTGAATTTCCGTCCCCTCTCGTTCGTTCCTTCTCCCTTACTCATTCTAAGTTAAGGTCCTCTGTAAAGACTCTTTTGTCATTTTGTACCAAGGGTGTCTTCTCACTACAAATATTTCTACTCTCACTATTTTCCTTATCCCTTTTCATCCCCATTTTCCGTTTCGGGGTTTCCCAGTTTCTGTTCTCAGACAAAAACCCCCCTACACCATCACTGTTCTTACGACAAAAGTAGAGATTTAAACTTCACAAAATCTACTCCCTCCTGGTCTTCATCGGTGTTCACTTTCTCGAGATAATGTTTGTCAGTCCAAAGTCAATCCTATACACCTTCCTTAAAAATGTCCCCGATGACTTACAAATAAAAGTTATCTCACTCCTAAATCTCCCGTTTCATCTTTCGTCACACCTTACCATTCTCCATCAATCCAGTTACATCTTTTAATTTGTCCAGTCTGAGGAACCACTTAGTAAGGAGAGACGTTCCTCAGCTAGTCTCCATCTGCGTTTACACGGAAGTTTCCAGGATTATGTCTCCTTACACCGGTGTTGGTCTAGTTGACCACGAGTTCAGAGATTCTTCTACAGTATTTAGTCATTTAAAACCGATAGGGTTACCTAATAATAGTCGTCAAATAAAAGAAATACAAGTCCTTTACCAGAAAAGGTACACGGTACTCACATATGTGAACAATGAACAAAGAATATTGGGAGAATGTAGAATAGATGAAACCCCGGTTCAGTTAAACTTCAGTGAATCATACAACGTGTAAAGTACGTTAAGACTATCTTACTTAATCTATAAGAAGATTGAATCTTAGTCAGAGAGTCTACACGGATTGTCTACCTCAAACACTTTGTAATCTTAGGAGTTACACCGTAGTAAGTGTAGCATAAGAATCTATAAGTTTTTCTGGCTCTTTAAACAGGACCACACATCCTACACATACCTTTACATTTACCGATACAAATAGTATGAAACCTTTAACAAAACTAAAACACTCACTTTAGACTCCATTGTCTATGAACATGAGTTCAGAGCCTTTCATGTTACTCTCCACGAGATCGTGAAAGGTTTCTAGTCGTATAGGGAAGTCCTGTGAAAGTCAGTGGAAAAGGGAGTAAAGGAGGAGAAGGGTCGAAATCTCGAGTGAACGAATAAAGGAGTGAAACGAAAAGGATTTTGTATAGAAAGACAGACAAAATAAATAACTTCGCAAGAGTCATTAATTGTATCATGGACTACTTATCATCGACGAATTATTTGTAAATAACTTATTTCTTTATAAGAACCGACTTGTAAAATAACTTTTAACGATCCCTACGTTATTTTATATCTCCCGTACTCAATCTAGAAGATATTTTTATCTTCTTTCTCAGTTTCCTGTAGTGTACCCTAGAGTATTACTTCTATTCTTACATAAGGTTTCAAGAATAAGTAAGTACCTGAGTACTTTAAAAAGGAAGGATAAATGGACAAAAGAAAGGAAGAAGGGTGGGAGAGAGAAAAGGAAGGAAGGAAAAAAATAAGGGGTAAGGATAGTAATAATTTACACTTTAACCAGGGGTTGATAAAACAATCCGAGAAGGACACTTGAAGTCGAGTAAGGTTATGTGTGAAGAGAAATAGAGACTGTAAGAAGTATCTAACACTATTTACCGTATTTAAATACGAACAAAATAAAAAAGAAACTTTTAAATAAATAAAAAATTTTAAAATAATAATAATAAATGAAATGTTATAACATAACCAAAACGGTATGTAGTTTATAAAAATTAATAACACAAACAGTATTCCACCACCTGTGGTCTATCAAACTTTCTAATACTAACGTACATCGATCTATCTCAGGGGACCTTTCTACGTTCCTTAAGAGGATTGAAACGTTTTTTTATTGTTTTTTTACAAGTAAATCTGTAGTCAACTATGAGTGTCAGTCACACAATAGTGTTGATATTCAGCTACATTTACATTTGTTACGTATACTACCAAGTCGTTACACGGGTTCCTTCGTGTCACGAACAGTTAGGATTCCATCACTTGGTTACACTAATTATTTTTCGGAGAAGAATATGACTCCGAAGGGTCCACCGTGATCACCATTTCTTGGACGGACTGTCACGTTCTCTATATTTCTGTGCCCAAGTTAGGGTCCTAACCCTTCTAGGGGACCTCATCCCGTTCCGTTGGGTGAGGTCATAAGAACGGATCTTAGGTACCTGTCTCGTCTGTCAGTCCTATGTCAGGTCTCCCAGTGTCTCTCAGTCTGTACTGACTTTACTGAATCGTATGTACGTGTAACACATATCTATTTCATATAAACCTAACAATTTTATTTTTTATGTCCATTAAAGGATAAACACCTCCTACATTCTATACAGAAGAGTGAGACAACTTCATACTGACAAATGTCGTATATCTCCCGTTCTACGGTGAAGAGGTTTTTAAAATTTACACGGGAAATAACTTGTGGATTAGTTTAAAAGATCATAGATTAAGTATATAGATTAATTTAAAAAGTACATGTACGGTTTCACTAAGATGTTTCTACACGTTCTGTTGTAAGAAATATTATTGTTTCTTTTTCTTTGTTAATAAGTAATTACTCAATTTTAATTAATTAATAATTAATTAAATTACTATTTTACAAAGTTTCATGATTTATTCGTAGTCTTTCTTACATCACCCGGTGAAGTGAAACAAAGTTGACATCTTTCTCGAGGTCCTGTAATAATTTACTTTTAGTTTTCCGTGTCACATTTTTTAGGTTTATTTAAGTTAAATTACCGTTTAGCAAACTAGACAGACACACATGTGTACATACATACACATATTTACACATACGTCAACGTATTTCACTACACTTTTCTATACACACGCACACAAGTTAACACAGGTTGAGAAACTCTGGGTGATCTGACATCGGTGAGTCCGAGAAGACAGGTACCTTACAGAGTCCGTTCCTAAGATCTCACCCAACGGTAGAGGATGAGGTCCCCTAGAAGGACTGGGTCCTTAACTTGGACGGAGACAACACAGAGGACGTAACCGTCCGTCTAAGAAATGGTGACGTGGTGGACCCCAAGTTAAGTCAAGTCACCGAGTCAGCACAGGCTGAGAAACGTTGGGGTACCTGACGTCGTCCGGTCCGAAGGGACAGGTAGTGGTTGAAGACCTCGAACGAGTTTGAGTACAGGTAACTCAGTCACTATGGTAGGTTGGTAGAGTAGGAGACAGTAAAGGAAGAGGAGGATGGAAGTTAGAAAGGGTCGTAGTCCCAGAAAAGTTTACTCAGTCAAAAAACGTAGTACACCGGTTTCATGACCTCGAAGTCGAAGTCGTAGTTAGGAAGGTTACTTATAAGTCCTGACTAAAGGAAATCCTACCTGACCAAACTAAAGGAACGTCAGGTTCCCTAAGAGTTTTCAGAAGAGGTTGTGGTGTCAAGTTTTCGTAGTTAAGAAGCCGTCAGTCGAAAGAAATATCAGGTTGAGAGTGTGGTTATGTACTGATAACCTTTTTGGTATCGAAACTGATCTACCTGGAAACAGTGGTTTCATTACAGTAACGAAAAATTATACGATAGATCCAACCAGTA
Organism: Bos taurus; assembly: GCF_002263795.3. Classification (NCBI taxonomy): domain Eukaryota; kingdom Metazoa; phylum Chordata; class Mammalia; order Artiodactyla; family Bovidae; genus Bos; species Bos taurus. The sequence goes on from NC_037337.1 coordinate 24,400,912, forward strand.
TCGAAAAGAAAGTTCCTCGTTCGTAGAAAATTAAAGTACTGACGTCAGTGGTAGACGTCACTAAAAACTCGGGGGGTTTTATTTCAGAGAGTGACAAAGTAACAAAGGGGTAAATAAACGGTACTTCACTACCCTGACCTACGGTACTAGAATCAAAAAACTTACTACTCAAAATTCGGTTCGAAAAGTGAGAGGAGAAAGTAAAAGTAGTTCCCCTTCGGAAAGTAGTCCCTTTGGAAAGTGGACCCCTTGACACGTTTTTATATACATTAACTTTATTTGTCCGACTATATTATATGTAATTTGACAATCTTTTCCTGTCACCCTCCTCAGAGGAAGTAAACCACGTTACTTCCTCTATGTCGATACTCGGAAGTGAAAACGAAACAGACTCTGAAAATACTACTCTACCTAGATACACGACGAATCTCTTATATCTTTTACTACTTTTGAGAAATATCTCCGTCTTGAAGATCTGTCTAATTTTTATTTATAAGTGAATCAAAAACAAAGGAATTTTCCAAAAAAATTAGTATTTGTACACAAGATCTCATCATTGTTTTATTGTAAAGTCTAAAAAGAGACTCGTTCTAGTTAGACGTTCACTTTGTTGACATTATTATACACAAAGACTCATATCTAAACAGGACCCAGGTTTACTTACTTCGGAAACCTTGTCCTCTTAATCACCATAAAAGGAATAGAAAAGTAGAAAATGTGTGACTTTGGTTGTAAAATAACTGTGTTCCTCCTCGGTCCTGTTTGATAATTATGGAGAAGTGAAATAAGGACACAATTTTAATACTAAGAATCAAAGGAATAGTAAGTGTCGGTGTAGTTGGTTACTTCGTGAAGAAGGAACAGGAGAAAGAGAAAAGAAATAGGTAGAAGAAGGTAAAGGGAAGGGAAGTAAAGGGAGTACCGAATGACGAGAAGACTAAGAGGAAGGTCTACTGAGATCTAAACGAGAACACTGACGAAGGGGTTGAGACGTGGGGGGGGGGTAGAAGGGTGGTCTCTATGACGTGTCCACGTCGGGACAGACAGGGTGACACGGAGAGAGTCCTGTGTCATCATGTGTCGCCACAGAGAGTCCCACTGGACCCCGTCATGGTTCCACGACCTGAAAGACAGACTTCGATGCCAGTCTCTCCGGTACGACGACAAGTGACACGGAGCATTCGGTACTTACTGTATGACACCTCAAACTAACCCTAAAACGGCTATGGTTACATATATCAGTAAAGGTGGTTACCATCTCACCAATGTTCCGTCCAAATGTAGGAGAGGAAGTCGTGTTAGGTACCTCGGTCCGACCCACCAGAATCGTAATTAGTGTCAGGGATTTCCCAGTTCTTTTATTTTAATAGGGGACTGTTGTTTAGTCACATTAAGACACCTAGTTCCCGTGTTGTGAGGGGTTTGACAGACCTGGATGGGGGATGAGGTCACCAAAATAGATACAGAACTCTTTATAATAACTACGGGTAATATATCCCTGGTTTCTGTGTACCGTTCTTAGATTCTTGGGATGTCCGAAATAGGGCCCCAGGAACCGAGTTTGGGGTCTCTAAAGAAGGTTCGATGAATGACGATTCCAGAGAAGACCTAGTACCGATACCTTATTGAACAGTACATCTTCAAACGCGAGTGATCGTTTACGTATCTAGACAAGAGTTAAAGTAACGATATTGCGACTTATTTTGTGTCCTTCTTCTCATCTCTTGTTCACTACGAAATACCAGGGAACCGGGGTTTCAGTAGGGAATATCTACATCTTGTGAATGGGTTCCAGTCTTTTTGTCAATGAGGATAGTAGTCGGAGTATGAAGTTCCTGTTTGGTCCTAACACCCGAGTCTCGAGTGTGAACACAGACGAGGATCCGAACAAAGGTCTCTTGTCTGTGTTGACGACGATCATCTCTGAATGTTCGTCACGTCCATAGACAACGTCACAAAAGAACGGTCCTAGAAAGTCGGTTACTAGTTCGTCAAGGAACAGATCCAGAAGGACGGGACAAAATCAGTGTAGGACGTTTCTTCCGTTCTATAGGGGTTGAGTGTCCCACGGCTGACGATAGGGAACACTTCAAATTTCAGACCGAGACCTTTTCCTTGTAGTCAGTGTCACCACACAGATAGGTCTTGGACAGAAGATAGTAAAGAAGAAGTTTATTTAAAAGACTACGAGGCACTTCGAACACCTTTTGTAACAAATTAGGGTCTTTCGAAATGACTCGAGATATAACATTTCTCTACTTTTAAGGGTAGGTACAAGATCATTTGTATACACTCTAAAGTTTCATCCGACACCAACAAGACTCCCTGTCCTTTATAATCATTGTAACTCTGTTTCTCGATTTGTAGAACTCGAACCTGTAACCTCGAGTCGTAGGACTTTTCCAGGAACCTTAGTACGTAGACAGAGGTAGATCCGTCTGTAAAGAGTTACGTAGCCAAGAACTATATCATTGACTACTGTTCCTACCATAAGAGAAGTAGGAGGAACTTGTTACCAGGAATTAGGAATACGGGAGAAACGGGTTCAAACATCCACGAGACTTGGTTCCTACGTCTGCGACTCTCTTTTCTGTCTTCCCTTTCGTTTGATAGACCCCACCTCTTCCCACCTCCACCCACTAGGGCCGTCTTTTTCTCCTCACTTCTCTTTTCTCGTATTCCTTATCTCTTCCCTTCTCAATTGGTCCCCACCCTTAACCCTTTCGTCACAAATCCCTCCATGTACCTTTTCCAAATCCGATATTCCGATACTGTGGGACTTGGGAACTGGTGTACGTGAGTTGTTTCCTGATATTTTAGTCAAATAACTTTCTGTTACTTTTAGACAGTAAAAAGAAGTGAAAAGACACCTTGTAGATACCTTTTGTACAGAGGAAAGGAAATATCGGTCTTTCCTGGTAACAAAGGTTTATTTCGTCGGGGGAGAACACTGACTTATTTGTTTGACGTCTCGATTTGAGGGTGGTCTTCAGTTGGAAAACTTTTCAAGGAGTAAACTTTCCATTTATAGGGACCACCGAGTCGGCCATTTCTTAGGTGGACGTTACATTCGTTACCACCAAACTAGGGACCTAGTCCTTATAGGAGACCATTTCCTTTACCGACGGGTGAGGTCATAAGAACGGACCCATTTAGGTACCTGTCTCCTCGGACACCCGATGTCAGGTACCACAGGGTTCTCGCCCTGTACTGACTCTTATGTGTGTGTAGCATCGACATGGTGGAGATGAGTCGACACAAAAGAATCAAGATATGGCGAGGTGTTTTCTAAAATTAATAAAAACCGAGGAAGTAAAACAGTATGGGGGTAATACTAGGAGTCAACAACCGAAGAAACATCAAAAGGAAAACAGAAATTGGAAGGGTATAAAATTCCAATAAGTTACAAATATTTCTCTTCAACGATGTATATTTCGTGAGTTCTCAATAGACAAAAGACTTACTCATCTACTCGACAATGAGTACTTGAATCACTTTCTTCAGCCTCTTCCGTTACCGTGGGGTGAGGTCATGAGAACGGACCTTTTAGGGTACCCGCTTCCTCGGACCATCCGACGTCAGGTACCCCAGAGCTTCTCAGTCTGTGTTGACTCGCTGAAGTGAAAGTGAAAAGTGAAAGTACGTAACCTCTTCCTTTACCGTTGGGTGAGGTCACAAGAACGGACCTCTTAGGGTCCCTACCCCTTCGGACCACCCGACGGTAGATACCCCAGTGTGTCTCAACCTGTGCTGACTTCACTGAATCGTCATTTCACTTTCTTCAATACGACTCGTTGAGAACTTTAATAAGATTTTCGTTAGAAAGTTAGGATACCTTCAGTTCAATTTGTTTTCTGAGGTTGTCCTATTTATCTCCCAATATAAACACCTGTTTTAAGTTCTTTTCTATTGTTTGTAGGTTTGAGAGCCTACCTCCTTTTAATTTGATTACTATACCTTTATTTATAGTACCATTAGTGCGAAGTAAATAAATTGTTTATTAGTGTTTATAAGAAACCTTCAGAGAGAAACCGCCTAGTGTACGTGTGTCTTCAGTTGTGGGTGATAATGACTTTTATATCCTTGTTTACTTTTACTTAAGTAAATTCGATACATTCTTATAAAATAAAATAATATAATGGTTTTCCGTCTTCTTTTGATCGTACTTGTAAAACAAACAACCAAAGAAACTGAAATAAAAAATCTTCTAATATGTTTTGTGAAGTTTCACAGTAAAATTTATTATAACTCTTGGTTTTTATGTACCTCTTAGATTTTTATTCAAAAGATCGGATAACGGAGAAAAGTCTTAAAAATTAAAATCTTCTAATATAGAACTGGTATACTCCACTCCAATAGAAGGAAACGAACTACTTTTGGTTTTAATACATGAATTAAATGAAAGTTTGTTAGTTCTCTTAAACGACTTTCCGATTTCAGAGAAAACATACATAAATACTACCCTCAATGCCCTCATTCATACTACTTATGAGGGTTGTTAGGTTTTTATTTTCTCTTTAAAGGTTTAGATTATTTCCCATTGTAACTTTTATAGTTTCAGTTATAATAAAGGATATCCTAATGTTTGTCTGTGCATCTGATAGATGAAGATGAGTGACAGGATTACCTCCCGTACCCTAGTTTGGTCCTTTCCTTTATTTTACATAATTCAAACTTTTCCTCTTCGTTTAACCTTGATAAAATTAAATGTCTAGTATTCAAATATGTACATCTTTTACGTTTCATGGAGATTCGTTTGACATTCTTGATCTTGTATAATCACGTAACTATGTCAGTGGTTTGTGTTTTTAGTTAAAATAAAGATCTAAGATCGTTCTCGTAATATTTTACGTTAATTTTACAGTAAATAGTTTACGAACGACGACGACGACGACGATTCAGCGAAGTCAGCACAAGCTGAGACACACTGGGGTGCCTACCGTCGGGTGGTCCGAGGCGGCAGAGACCCTAAGAGGTCCGTTCTTGTGAACCCTTGATTAAATTATATTCTATAGGTTCAGGAGAAGAACTAAGGAGAATTCATTGAGATCTTATCAAAACTAAACCCTCATTTTTTAGTGTCTAGTAAAATCCCTCTACTCTTTACAGGAGTGAAGACTCCAGACCCCATTGATTGTATTTAGTACCGGACCATGAGTCACCACTGGTCAGGAACGGTGGATGTCTGTGACCATAGTCCTTTCTGGTGAAGGATTCCGACGAGTTACTTTATCACAAACGTTTTGGGGTTTGTTCTCCAACCATGGCAGATAAACCGACAACTTAACTTAGACAAGAGTATAACTGTCTATAGATCGAGACAAGAACAGTAAAGTCTCGCATTAATTAAGGGACATAAGTGTAAAAAGAATTGGGTCAATTGGGATCGAGACCTAAACTACGACCCATAAATCCAGTTAATTTCCGTTTTTCAATATACTTTACTTTTATTTTAACAATATAGATATCGTTCATCGGAACGAAGGGTTCACCGAGACACCAGTTCTCAGACGGACGGTTGGTCCACCTAATAAAAATAAATGTGTAGTGTGTAAACATGTACATCTTTTATGGGGAGTCAACCCTTCTAGGGGATCTCTACCCTTACCGTTGGGTGAGGTCATAAGAACGGACCTTTCAGGGTAACTATCTCCTCGGACCGCCCGATGTCAGGTACCCCAGTGTTTCTCAACCTGTACTGTCTCTGATTTGTTGTCGTTGTTAAGTACAGGAGATGTTTTTAGAATTGTAATTACTTTCTTTAATCTCTCCTGTATTTATTTCTCCGATACCTAGGTTTCTGAGGTATACAATTCTACAGTTAACAAGGTTTAGTTAAACTAAACAGGGTTTAGTTAAGTATTTAAGTTGTGTTAGGGTTCGTTTAATGGAGTTAGAGAACACCATCTTCGATAACATATTGAATACACCTTCACGTTTTTGGATCGTATTCGGAACTTATTCTGTTTCTTTTGTAGAGAACGTAAAGGTCTAAAGTTTTGCACATACTTCGGGGTCATTAATTCTATCTTACCAGACAACCTATTTTACTTCAGTTATTTGTCTTAGTTCAGGTTTTTCTCCAGTATTACGTACACAGTGGTTAAAAAAAAAAAAAAGAGATTTTCACGAATACGTCGAGGTACCCGGAAGGGGACACCGAATCGACCATTTATTAGGTGGACGTTACACCCTCTGGACCCAAGTTAGGGACCCAACCCTTCTAGGGGACCTCTTCCCTTTCCGATGGGTGAGGTCATAAGACCGGACCTCTTAAGGTACCTGACATATCAGGTACCCCAACGTTACTCAACCCGTACTGACTCACTGAAAGTGAAAGTGAAAATTTCTACGGATACATTGAGGTTCCCCCCTTTCAACCAGAAAGATCCTATTATCGATCTTATTAACCGATAAACATAAAAAACCTTCATGGTCACAAAACATCGAAAGACACATATTCAAGACATGTACAAAAGAATCTAAATACGGATTCTTAAATCCCAGAAAGAACTCGGTAACATTTGTCACAATTTAATAATTAAATCTATAGGTGTACAAATAACGATCATATATCTTTACGTAAACTAAAACACAAATGGAACATATAGGACTCTGGAAGACTTGGGTGAATGACTCAACATTCTCATAACCTCCCATATAAGAAACCCTAAAAGATGTACCTATCTTTTATCACCATTAAACTGACGGCAAGACCGAATTTTCCAACAAATATATAAATGAACGAAATGACGTGACCGATGTTGCAGGACGTGACACGACTTCTTCTCGCTAATTTCACCTATAAGAGGGAAACAAGGGAAGGAATCCCTTTTTATATCTCAGAAAATGGTCATTTGTACGGTTCTCGATAACTCCTTTAAGAGGTAATAAGGACACAAAGAATCTCAAAAGTGGTACCATCTGATAACCTAAAACCGTTTATGAAAAAGATGTGTAACGACGACTACTTGATCGAGTAGAATAACAATTGAGTGTTGAGAAGGTGAAGGGTAATCTTCAGGAGGAGTAGAAGAAACAGAACCCGGTTCATACCCACATCGTACTACCGTTTACTGTCGGTGGAGAGAAGTTCCAGTGGGCCATAACACTCTGACTTCCTCCACTCTGTCTGTTTAGAAACACCCAAGGTTCACAGGAGTATCAAATTCAGACTGAAATACACAGTGTCAAACAGGTCGAAAACAGGAGTGGTTTGAAAGGAGATGTTTATAATGAGATTCGAGTGAATTTCACTTAAGTCCGAGTTGTAGTCTAAATTTTTGTTGTCGAAACATGTCTGAACAGGTGGTCGAGATCGGTAACGGACTCTAGATCAGGAATATTGACTAGAGAATAAGATGTAGTGGGTACCAAGACGAAAAGACTAACACGGGACTGTGTTTCAGATTCTCCTTTACTGATTCCTGTACCTAAACTACCACTGAGGTGTGTCGATCTAGGTCCAAACACTACTTCATTTTGACGGTCAAATTTCGTAATACCTTGTTCAAAAGTTTAGATCTGTTGAAATGTGTACAAGACATACCAACTGAATTTCAGTTTTTAAGTTCTCCTCTTACATAATCATCTTTCAATGAGACCTGTGGACAAAGGTTACTGTATCTTCCTCGGAAATAGATCTTAATTTAGAAGACTAGGTCTGGTGTTGAATTTGTTGGTGTCCTGATAGTAAAGAACAGACCCCAGACGCCCACACGTAAAGTCGACCCCAGGACGTCGTCCCCCCGAGAAAGAATAGTTCGAGACCCAAAAACATGTCGAAAAGGATAATGAAGTTCGTGACACTCAAGTCTCTCTCATGTCTTCATGAAACGTCTTAGAAGGTCGACATTCCTACTTTACTACTCCGACTACCTAAATAGACGAAAGACCTTCAAATGTCTTATCGCCGGTAAGGAACGTAATGACATAAGACTTATGACAACTTATTCCATTCAGTAGACAGGTGACCCTTCAACGAACATGGTTTTTTCCATCATTATCGCGGTTGAACAAAGTATGACTGTTAAGTCCCACTGACTGACGGGGTGAACCGACCTATATAGACCGACCAGAACTCATTGAAAGACCCGGTGTGGTGTACGACACCCCTTTTGTTAGTCTTTTGTTTCTACTTCGTTACTTATTTTATCATATCCTCAATAAATCCTAGGTTTCTGTTTTTTTTACTCTAGTATTCTACGAACGAAAAGGGGTCAGGAGGAAAGGAGGGGTTCAGGGACACTTCGAGGTACGCGGACACACGTCAGGAAAGTGGGACTTATGAGCGTGGGTACAAACCTTCGGAGGGATGGTCTCTTCCGCTGTCGGTCCTTGTGGGTCTCGTCTGACCTCTCACCGTACTCCGTACCTTAGGAGACGTGTTTACACGAATCAAGACGGAGTTCGACTCTCAAGTCACAGAAACTCACGGGCCGTCGTGTATATGTATGATGGGCCATGGACACACTGAGGGGGGTTGTCCTTCACCCCCAACAATACAAGTATCTGGTGCACCAGACACGTGCGTACCCTTTTTCAGACCGAGTGGTGTTTGGAAATGAAACAGATGAACAAAAAGGGACCAGTAATTTAATTAGTCTAGGACTTTCTTCGGTACTTTTTTTGGTAGTCATAATTTTAAACTCGACTCCCCTTAACTTATAATTCGTTCAACTGTATGTAATTATTAATAAGTCGTTTTACAAAAAAGGTCTACTAAATTTTATATTAAATGATATCGGATACTTTACAAGATAATAGATAATTGACCAGTAAATAATCGGGTGTGAATGAAAAGAGGTAGGTCTTAGATTACTAAGAAATTTTTTTCAACGTCTAGAATCCGAAGAACCACTTACCTTTAAAATAAGTTTTATTAATAACATAGAGAAACATAACTCAAGATACTGAGATAAATCCAAAAAGTTATCTATTTCAATGAAGTGGTATTTACTGTTTTTTTTTTGGTCAGGTAGACTGAAAGTCTCATACACGTCAAAATTTAAAACTTACTTTAATATTGTCCTTATTTTATAAGAAAACTTTAAACTTTAATTCAGAATAAATAATCTGAAACTCCTTCTAGTCCTATAAGTCAGGACAAGGGAGGTGTTCATCTTAACGTAAATAATCTGGTACACAGGACCTTAACAGGACTACAGTGTAAAAGATACAGTAACCAGGTTTCATAAGTCAGAGTGAACAATCACCGAGTAATAAAAAGAGAAACATTTTATTTAAGATCTATTCATACGGTTCAGAAAGACACTGTATTACGACATTACGAGAGGGCGTCTTCAACCATAGATGTCCAAAGTTTGTGAAACAACAACAAAAAGTCAACGATTCAGCACAGGTTGAGAAACACTGAGGTACCTGACGTCGTGGGGTCTGATGTGACATGAAGTTATAGAGGGTTTCAACGAGATTAAGTACAGGTAACTCAGTTACTACGATAGATTAGTAAAGTAGGAGACGGAAAGGGAAGAGGAAAACGGAAGTTAGAAAGGGTAGTAGTTCCAGAAAAGTTTACTCATCCGAGAAGCGTAGTCCACCGGTTTCATAATCTCAAAGTCGAAGTCGTAGTCAGGAAGGTCACTTATAAGTGTCCACTAAGGATAATCCTAACTGACCAAACAGAAGGAACGTCAGGTTCCCTGAGAGTTCTCAAAATAGGTCGGGGTGTCAAGTTTTCGTAGTTAAGAATTCGAAAGTCGGAATAAATATCAGGTTCAGAATGTGGTGTGTACTGATAACCTTTTTGGTATCGAAACTAATATGTCTGGAAACAGTCGTTTCACTACACAGACGAAAAATTATACAATAGAATTCGAAGGATCCACCGTACACCAATTCTTGAACGGACGTTTACGTCCTCTGTATTCTCTACACCCAAGTTAGGGACCCAGTCCTTTTAGGGGACTTCCTCTCGTAATGTTGGGTAAGGTCATAAGAAAGGACCATTTAGAGTACCTGTCTCCTAGGACCTCCCGATACCAAGTATCCCTACGTCTCGGTCTGTGCGGACTTCGCTGAATCGGGTGGACGTCCAAACAGTATAGAAAAGAAGGTGCCCCGTTCGTAGAAAGTTAAAGTACCGACGTCGGTGACAGGTACCCCTAAAACCCCGGGTCCTTTTATTTTAGACAGTGACGAAGATGAAAAGGGGGAAGATAAACGGTACTTCACTACCCTGGTCTACGGTACTAGAATCTAAAAACTTACAACTCAAAGTTCCGTCGAAAAAGTGAGAGGAGAAAGTGTGAGTAGTTTTTCGGGAAAGTCAAGGAGAAGTAAAGGAGGGTAATCTCACCATAGAAGACGTATAGACTCCAAAAAATATAAAGAGGGTCTTTAGAACTAAGATCGAACACTAAGTAGGTCGGGCCGTAAAGTGTACACCATGAGTCGTATATTCAATTTATTTGTCCGACTGTTATATGTCGGAAGTTTCTGAGGAAAAGACTAAACCTTGGTCAGGCAATAAGGTACAGGCCAAGATTAAGAACGAAGAACTGGACGTATGTCCAAAGAGTCTTCTGTTCATTCCACCCGACCATAAAGGTAGTGAAATTCTTAAAAGGTGTTAAACAATAATAGGTGTGTTTCAAAAATCGTATCAGCTACTTCATCTTCATCTGCGAAAAGACCTTAAGGAAACGAAAGAGGTACTAGGTTACTTACAATCGTTGAACTAGAGACCAAGGAGACGGAGAAACTTTAGGTCGGACATGTAGACCTTCAAGAACCAAGTGTGTGACGACTTTGGATCGAATTTTCTAAAATTCGTATTGGAATGAACGTACACTTTACTCGTGTTAACGTATTATCAAACTTGTTAGAAACCGTAACGGGAAGAACCCTGACCTCACTTTTGACTAGAAAAGTTCAGGGTAAGTTTGTGAATCGTATACAGTTATGGTGTCTTCAACTACTAACTTCAAAACATATGACACGTACTATTACTTCACACATAGAGAGTTAGAAGGTGAATCAAACTATTAGGATTAACTACTTAATTAAATTTTCTTAGTTTTCGTTTATTCGTTCATCTTTTCCTTCATATCTGTGTCAGAGGTTTTGTCACGGTCAAGAATTTTAAATTCCAGTTTTCTTGAGTAATTACTCACTACGTTCCTCCTCTCAAATATACATCAACTTGGTAGATGAGAAGACAGGGTAAAGTTGAGACTCACTGTCCGTCGACTATAGGACCAAAGATTAACAAATGTTCCTTCGTCCTCTCTGGTGTTTACGGGTCTCGTCAGACCCCTCGTCTTACTATTATGTATATAATATACATAGTAACATAGTAAAATAATATATATAGTGTACAAAAATATAGGTGGAAAAATACGTATCGACACTTTAAATAGGGTAAACATCCAAGAACAAGGATGGTGATTTTAATTCTATGTCTTAGTAAGGTAGTGGGATTTCTTGAATGAAACGTCTGGTAGGGGTGGAGGTGTCGGGAACTTTTAGGGACTTTAGACGACTACAGGACCAAAGGTTAATAAACATTGATTCGTCTTCTCTGGTGTTTCCGGTGTTGCGGACTTCTCGTCGAACTATAACATTTTATATATACGATTATATTATTATGTATATGTATGGTCCTTCAACTATAACGGTTTTAAAATAATTTTATGTCTAACACTAGACTATGGAGTCAAAATATACGTTAGACCAAAACTACGTATCGAGACACTTTGAAATAGTGTACATATCCGAGAACAATGGTCGTAATTTTAGTACTATATCTCAACAAGGTAAAGAGATTTCTTTGAGAGAAACATGTGGGAGGGTTCCGGATGTTAAGAAATGTTAGGTCCAGGGATGACTAGAGGAAAGTAGAAATAAAACAGGACAACTCTTACAACATATTCATCTTAGTGTGATGCATATATCAGTATTATTAGGTTATTCACATTAGTATATGGTACATCGGAGACTCTAACTAAAAAAATGAGTCGTATTGTAGGACTCTGGGTAGATCTGATGACGTATATAGTTATCAGACAAGGAAAATTAGTGATGTCTGACAGGGTTAAATACTATTAAGTTAAATCTTAAAAACTGAAATGTCATCACTCTCTCACCATACGTAAGTCATCTTTAGTATGAACCTTATAACTTTAAAATAGAAAAGGACCCGATTGTTGTACGTCATAATACAAAGGACCACTAAGACCCGTCGTTTTCACTCGACTCGAGGACCGGTCGGAGTTTTAGTACTCACATTTGTTGATTATGGAAATGTCGGTAAAGTATGGGTATATTGGTAGGACTAAAAGTGAAAGTCATGTCATAAGTTATGTAACGTATTCTAAAGATAGTAAAATCATATTTTATCTGACATACTCTACTAAAAAAAGGGTTGACATCCGATTACGTTCATAACCAGTGTAAATTCCCTTCGATCCAATTTATATCTACCTAAAAGAAAAAAAAATTAAAATTAACTAAAAATAACCTCATATCAACGAAATGTTACAATCAAAGACGTCACGTCGTTTCATTTAGTCAAAATGTACATGTATAAATAGAGATAAGAAAAAATCTAAAGGAAGGGTATAATTTACTTGAAAACTGAAGGATAACGAAGTTGAATTTTACTCAATAACTTTTTATTGGGAGAATTTCAACTCTTTCTACATATTTATTACAAAGTAACACACTTCCATGATGTCTTATAAATAGACAAGTAAGTCACTTCTAGTGACCAACTAAACGTCATAATTCTTAAGTCGTTCACTTATAAATTCACATAAACTTTAAGAACCTGAGAAAAGATCTTACTGACCCGGTAAGTGGGTGGTCGTTACGTACTCACTAGGTTGAAGAAACGTAGGAACGGTCCTGAACTATTCCAGTCATAAAAATTAAAATCGGGAATACTATATACATTTCACCATATAGAAACATCAAAATTAAACTTAAAGAGATTAATTTAAATCCCCATATAAGAAACATAAAAGATGTATCTATTAGTACAATGGTCGTTTATCACCGTCAAAATGAAGAAGAAAGTTGACATATTTTAGTAATATAGATGAAAGAAATAAAGAACGAGGTTGTAGATCGAGACATGACTTTCTCACTGTTCTTACCTGTGAGAACAAAAAAGAGAAAGAATATCTTTTAATATCAGAAAATAATTATTCTTATGGTAATCGATAACTCCTTTAAGGGGTGATAAGAGCACTAAGAGTCTCAAAAGTGGTAGTAACTGATGACTTAAAAACGTTTAGGAAAAAAAGACTGATCTAATTATACTACTATACTAAAAAGAAAAGATGGGACAATTATACCACTTAAGGTAGGTAACTAAAAGTTATAATTTCACAGAACGTGGAAACTTCCTTTAATGTAAACACGAGCCATATAATAAGTAAAATATATAGTTACTCAAAATGAACGATTTTATAAAAGTCTTTAAACACAGATAGAAGTTCTATTTTCTATAAAGGTACATCAAAAAGTAAGAAATATCAGAAACATACTAAACCCACAGTCCCATTATAATCGGAGTATTTTACTCACTTCCTAATAAAAGATAAAAGACGTTCTTTAACACATATTAAATTGCAAACTGTCTTAAGAAGTAAAAAAAATTCAGAATCGTTATAAATAATAAAAAAAATGAAAAATAAAATAAAATAAAAATAAAATAAATTGAAATGTTATAACATAACCAAAACGGTATATAGTTTTACTTAGACGGTGTCCATATGTACACAAGGGGTAGGACTTGGGAGGAGGGAGGAGGGAGGGGTCTCAGACCCCTTAAAAAAATTTAATTTTGAAGTTAAAGAAGTATCTGTAGTACTGAAGTCGATAGAGACCGGGGACTAGACTCCTCTCTACTCCTCCTCGCTGGCGACCTCGGGTGTCACTCCAAACCCCTGTCCGTCGTCCACGAAGGTCTCGTCACACGGGGCGCGTCTTCATCCAAGGACGTAGACTCCCGACCCGTCGTCGCTCCATGTCCCTCGACACGACAGACCAGAGAGGTTCGGCTAGACAGTCAGAGACGACGTAGAAATGAAGAGGTGGGAATCGATTATAGTAGTTCTCCTGTCCTCACGGGGGTCCGGAGACGAATATGGTGACATTCGACGAATTTTACGAACTCCTTAACGTCATGCACCACTTCAAGAGAGGAAGAACGTCTTCGTTCTTAAGTCCTTTTACGAAATAGACAACAGGTAATTAAAGACAAGTCTTTTCGTTACTCTTCATTGTCTCTTTCAGACTAATCTACAAATAAGAAAGTCGATATTACCAGAGAAAGTAAGAAGAACACATAAAAGAGGAAGAAAGGTACAGAGGAAGGGGTTAAGGGAGATAGAGGGTGTAAAATCAAAAATACAAAAAGAGTTGTAGGATGAGAGTCAGTCTTTTAGGGTGAGGATATCAACGGACGTCTATTCTAAGGAGACACGACTTAAAGGACCCTCGTTAATCCCTTGGGGGTTTGAGTGCACTATAAACATAGGTATTCCAGTTGTAACCACGATTGTCATCGTAGAGGGAAAAGAAGGAGAAGTCTTTCTCAACGACTTAGCCGAACGAAGATTTTCCCAAAGGGAACATAGTCGAAGAAGGTCTGGATATCTTTGGACCAGATCTGACGGAAGCCCTTTATTTTTTCTTTCCTCACTAACGTCAAACTCTGTCGGGTAGTGAATGGTGGCACAATGGGCGGGTAGAAGGGGTGCCTCACAGATACAAACGTCACGACGGGGAGACACTGACCTAGTTTTTAACGACTAGGTCATTATGGACCATTTATCACCAATGAGTTTGTAAACAACTTACTATTTATTTACACATACAAATGGATAGACTCTTAAACTTACAACGTTTACAGGGTTTCTCATTAAATTAATTAATGAGAAATTAAATTTCATTAATTTATTACGGGAAGGTACTTACGTTTGATAGTCCTCAACGAACATCGATAAATCTTTACAATGAAAACCTTTTGACACAATCGGGGTCATCGGGAACAAGATGGCAATGTTTAATAGTGTTTAAACTACCGAGGTTTTTCGTTCTTGACCAAGGGATGTTAGACCTCTAGTCTTCAGACTTTTGTTCCACAGTCGTCCTTGTATGAGGAAGATTTACCAGATCCTCTCTTAGGAAGGAACGGAGAAGACCGAAGACACCGGGGTCCAGGAGGAAACGATCACTGACATATGGAGGTTGGAGGAGGAGGTAGTTCTTCTGGAGTGTTCCGGAGTGGACACACAGAGAATTTCCCTGTGAACAGTGACCTGACTCCGGGGTGGTTCTATTAGGTCATACTAGCCTAAAACTATGGGAAAAGAATTAATGTAAACTTTTCAAAGAAACAATTTATTCAAGTGTAAGTGTCAAAGGGACCCAATCCTACACTTACATAGAAAGTCCCGGGCGGGAGGTTACGTGATATCCCAGGAATTACAGAAACTTCACAACGGTACGTCAATATATTTACCATCTGTAGAGTTCTGAAGAAATTTCAGTTTTCATTTAGACTTAGACTTAATGAAATATATATCTTTGTCTTTCTCATCGTCCAAACCCTACATTACCTTTTCCTTTTAGGGTACTCAATTGTTTCAATAAACTTTACGTGTATTAACCCTATTGAAAACGAAAAGTCCGTACAACCTAAACCTGAGGGTTTACTTCTGTTTAGATCGTTATGATACAACCACTTTCGATGTGGAGGTGGGATTTTCTCGTTACCCAGACCTCGTCGTGAACCCCTATGAAATTTTCAAGGGAGCAGAAGTACTTCTAGTCCTCGGGACGGCGTCAAATGTGTCTTCTTACATTTGGTTCTGTCTTATCAGTGGGTGACCTCTTCCAACGGGAAAGGGTTGAGTGTGGCAACATAAACGATATCGGATATAGACCCAGAACACGACACTTCCTCTATAAACGATTTACTTTTCTTCCCTTTGTGACACGAAACCAAACACCTGATTTTCCTTAGAGAAGTACGGAGCACGAGTATCCTTTGTCAAACTTACTTATATTTATATTCTACCGGGAGGCATCGTTTATAAGGACAGTTTGTTAGAATTCTCCCCTGGTCTAGGTTCTTATAAATATTAATTTTCAATCGTTATAATAGGAGATACTAAAGTGTATTCTTTATTGCAACGAACTTGACCCGACATTTCCGACTCTTGTATATACACAAAATGTGTTCATGAACCCTTTTTAGGAAGACTGGTGTCTCCTGTCGCAGGCGTTTCCAAGTCTAATTCCTTTTTCGAATTATGGTCGTATTTGTCAAAATAAAATTTCACCGACTACATGTAGATCTCATACTCCGTCTTTTCTCACTTACTCTTTTGATCTTCATTGAGTCCCTTTTTAACATGTAACGGAACATTAAGAATTATATTTTAAACTAGAAATGTTAAAGATTACCAAGGAGTAATAGGTTTCTACTCGTCCTTCGTTTGATTAAAATATACAATAACAACAATAATAACAACGATAACAATAAGTCAATAACAATAACAACAAGTCAGCGATTCAGTACAGGTTAAGAATGACTAGGGTACTTGACGTCGTGCAGTCCGAGGAGACAGGTGCCCTAAAGGGTCCGTTCTTATGACCTCACCCAACGGTAAAGGAAGAGGATATATATATATATATATATATATATATATATATATATTTGAGACACCAGTACATCTTCAGTGTAACTTTCTCAACTCTTATTTCTGTCCTTCTCTCACTTTTCCGAAAACGTCAATAGGTTAACTCTCCACGATTTACGAACATAATCCCCTCGACGTTCCTCATATCTCTACTCCTTCACCCACACCCACGATAAACTCTTCATTTGACTACACTGGAACTACTGATAATTCCAGATACACGAAGTAATCGTGAGACCACGGTCAAACGGTGTTCCTTACATAAATAAGATAGTCGAGTACACCTTCGATCACCGGTTTCAATGGAAGTCACTAGGCACGAGGGACTATAGACCCTGGAACACATCGGGGGTATGTGTGACTCAGGTCCGACCGACGTACTGAATGACATCATTTGTCTACTCGTCTTCAATTGTAGTACGGTCAAGACTCCACTTTCCACCGCTGAGAAACCGTCAACTGTGAAGACACTAAAACCTTCGGAGCTCCGTGTCACATTCGACGGGTCGAAGGGAGTCCTGGTGTCTCTCTCTAGTGCACATGTCCGGTACCAGTGAGGACTCTTACAGACTTCTTCTCTACTCGGGCCCGGAGACCCTAAATTCAACTCGGAGTCGAAGGTCAGTTGGGGTGATTAATTCACTCATTTAACTCCCTAAGGTCACGTTAACTCGGGGGAAAGTGGCATAACTCGTCTCCATAGTACTCTATTAATTTGTCATTCAAAACTCCACCAAACAACACGTCGTTTTGTGTTGCTGTAATTTCGGGTACTTCTTTTAGTACAACTTCTGAACACTTTATAATCGTTCTTACTTTACACAAAAAGAAGAGAGACTAAAGACTAACAGAGATTCTCGACCTGGACTTTGTAGACTGACAAAGTGGTTTGAAGTAAAGTGCACACCAGACTCACGAGGACGGAATCGTGTCTTCTAATCGACCACTACAAGTCCACACTAGTCTCTTCCGTTACCGTGGGGTGAGGTCATGAGAACGGACCTTTTAGGGTACCTGTCTCCTTGGACCACCCGACGTCAGGTACGCCAGCGATCCTCAGTCTGTGCTGACTCGCTGAAGTAAAAGCAGAAAGTGAAAGTACGTGACCTCTTCCTTTACCGTTGGGTGAGGTCACAAGAACGGACCTCTTAGGGCCCCTACTCCCTCGGACCACCCGACGGCAGATACCCCAGCATGTCTCAGTCTGTACTGACTTCGCTGAATCGTCGTCATCGTCGTCATCGTCGTAGTCGAGCCCACACTACTCTCGGAACCCGGGGTGTGTTGTCCTCGTCCACCAACCAACGAGTACAACCCCGGGATGTCATTTGTCCCTCTACACTCGAAAGGAACAAGTTAAACTACAAATATAAAGTGAGTAAGAAGAGTCAGGTTCACTGAAATTTTTTACTCCCTGATAAATTTTCCAGTCTAGACATAGAGATATTGATTGTGTGGTCTTATAAAAGTTAAAGTTTAGGTAAACTCTTGGGTTTCTTTGACTTTTCGAACCACGTATAAAAGAACCAACATATACTGAAAGTATTTCTGTGTCCATAACAAATTCCTTAGAGTAAAGGTCCAAACGTAAAAGGGGTACAAATATTCTCATCTACAAGGTTTAATACACGGAGACGTAGGTCCTTAACTAATGGACACATCTTTCACGAAATAGAGGAATGGAGGATTCCACTCCTTCTTGGGTCCCTTACACCTTAGTGTCCAGCAAAGTTCGTCGTAAGATATAACTTCACGACATGTTTACATTAGTCAAAGATATACAAGAAACCATACTTTTTATGTACTTCGTGACACAACGTCGTTGTGTGTCATATCTGCTTAAAACAGGAACGAAAAAGAGACACGAAAAACAAAGATGGTTAACTCTCAATCGATTTTGTGTCCCAGAATGACTATCATAATCTTTAAAGAAGGTAACTAGAAATACGGTTATTACAACTTCTAGGTCAAACCCTTCAACTGGTCGTCGAGAAAAAAACGTACAACAAATTGAGGTAGTTGTGATGACATGTTACTTGATGTCCAAGTGGAGTAAGTGAAGACACGAGATGGAAGGTCAAGATACGTGTACGTATATCGTTTTGTCTAAGTTCGTAAACGTTAGACTACCTGTCTGTCTAAGTAATGACGGAACACTTACTAGAAACTTTTTCTTTAGAAAGTGTACTTTATCAAAACCAGACTCCCCAAACATACGTTTGGTCATAACAAAAATATTATACATAATAGAAAGGATTTGTATTACTGTGATTGTCTAAAAAATTTTATATTTAAATACTTTCTCTCTCTCGTGTTATTGTTGTATTAAGTCCTCCGACCTGTCTTCGACCTATAATTAATGACTACATATACCACCCTGACGACGACGACGACGATTCAGTGAAATCAGCACAGACTGACACGCTCGGGTATCTGTCGTCGGGTGGTCCGAGGTGGTAGGGACTAAAGAGGTCCCCTCTTTGGACTTTTGTGTTCGATATTCTACTTCTCCGGGTCTTCGTTCAATTAAGTACAACTGTTTAGGGTCTTTCTGGGGTCTTAATCGTCGGAGACGGTCTCCTCGGACCGCCCGATGGCAGGTATCACAGGTATCCAGTCTCAGCCTGTGTGGACTTCGCTGATTCGTCGTCGTTTCGTGGTTACACCATAATTCACTTTCACAATCAGTGAGTCAGCACAGGTTGAGAAACACTGGGGTACCTGATATCGGGTGGTCCGAGGAGACGGGTACCTTAATAGGTCCGTTCTTATACCCATCGGTAAGGGAGGAAGTCCCCTAGAAGGACTGGGTCTCTAGCTTGTTCCGAGAGGACGTAACACCCTTCTAAGAAATGGTAGACTCGGTGGTCTCTTCGGGTTATACCATAATTTGACCACCCAATAAACCTTTAGACGTTTTACTCGTGTCATGGACTATGAACTAGTCGAAGTATATGGACCTTTAATGATTCATTCTTTGAGTCTAGGACCTCAAGCCAATGACTAAGTAATAGTGTTAATGTTATATTTGACCCCCTCTCTGGTTCAAATCATCACTTAAAGGGGATAGTTACGAAGAAGGTCTATAGTGTCACTAAAAATTTTTACGTTTGTCGGTGTATCATTTCTTTACTGTATGTCTACAGGTACATCACCCTTCAAACGTGATTTCGTTTTGGTCTTAGAGGTTACTCAATTTACTCTGTCTTAACTGACAAGACCATATTTTGTACGGCTGAAGGTACGGTCTACACACTCTGTCGTATAGGGGTATAATGTAAGTACGTGTATTCCTTTATGGTATTTCTGATCGAGAATCCTACATCGGTGTCACTCCCCATTTATAATGGGTCCATATTGGTGTAATAAAATCTACCCAAACTTTTGATAGATCAAAGGAACCTTAGTGTCCATTTCTCCTCCGATCCTTAACTTAATTACTATACCGGTCATATGACCACCATCACCTCTAATCACTACAAATCCTTGTCAGGTCAATCGACTTCTTCGATGTCACTGACCTTACGGACAAATAGATACAGACGTAAAGGGGGACTGATGGTTTTTGTGACAGTAAGTAACTTAAAGGGAAAAGGAGGTCTGTTACCGAGAAGCAGTTACGACCAGCGTCTCGTCGTCGTCCGTGTCCAAACCCATACCCGACGTCTCCCGACTCCCCGTGACACACCTCCGTGTCTCCATACACCGACTCAGAAGTCCGACCCTAGGAGACTACATGTACCTCGACATCGGGAGGAATCATAAGTCTCACTGAGAGTGAGTAGGAACGAAGAAAAGTAGGGGTAAATGTGAATAATGTTAGTTCAAGAACCCCGAGAAACGTCCAAAGGTAGACATGGTCACATTTCGTATCTTTCTCGACCTTCCCTTTGACGTCTACTTTAACCACGATAGAGGAAGGACTTGGGAGTCGTTCCCTCCTGCGACAAGGTGTCAGTTCTCGGACGAGTGAGGACAAGTCTTTCTGTTCCAGTGTGTATCTTTGACTAAAGAGATGTCACAAATAACGGAACTGTGTAAGGGTTTATAATCTTAGAACTCCACGGACTGACGTAGAGGGAGGAAGGGGTAGTGGTGGGTCTGACAAGTCTTACAGAAGTCGTCGGGGTCCTGAATACCGGTTCTACTTCGGTGTCTTAGTCGGTACTCCGACCGTTTCACAAGGAGAGGTAAATAGGACTAGTTCATAGGAGTCGTCTCCTTACAAGACGTCGGATCTAGACACTTTGTACGACGAAGTCTTTTATCCAAAGACATGGACCAACGGGTTGGTTAGTCTCTGTTCTGGTGTATGTACACGATCTTTGTGTGGTTGGTAAAGACGGGATCTTAGTCAAAGGACACCAAGTTTTACTTCCTAGTTCGTGACGAAAGAACTCTGGTTGAAGTGTTTGTAACTCTACTCGAGTGATATGTTTCTCTTGACTGTTGGAAAGTCTTCACCCGACGAATAGTACCTGACGATGATAAGTTGAACTCTCTCACCCTACCATTATACACTGTACTTAGGGCGAAACCAATTCTTAGAAATATACATAAGATTTGTTTTAAAATTTTTAAAAGTCTAAGGGGTTTATCTTTACAAGTGTGTATTACACGACTTAAAAGAAAACGAAGTACATGCAATAAGATTATACTTTCAGTGTGTTATCTCAATGATAATAAGAATTGAATGTTTAATGTTTTTGACATCGAGTTTCTCAAACCCACTAATTGAGTTCCACTTTATAGTCCCTTCACCGTATCATTCTTAATCTTGTGAAAAGATAGACCATACCTCGTATAGCACAAACCTTTAACAGTACGGCGATGTAATTACTATAAGACATTTACAAAATTTACAGTCTCCAATATACATAATTTTTATTGTACTCAGATGAACAAATAAAAAAAGATAAAAATTTTTCTTAAAAGAACTACAGTTAGTAAAAATTTCTGAAATAACTTAAACAATGTCATAACGAAGACCCAAAAAATTAAAAAAAACCCCCCCCATCCCTGTTCCGTACACCCTAGAATCGAGGGGCTAGTTCTTAGTTTGGTCGTGTCGTGGGTGACGTGACCTATTCGTGAAGTCCCTGTTATGTTATGACATAATTCTATCCCTCAATGAGAACCCTACTCCTTTCCGGACACGAGATTCATTCCATACCTCCCTCCCGAGGTGAGACTGTGAATGAGACGTTGTGGTCCGTTCCATGACTTGGAGAGAGTACAAGTTAAAGGTAAAGACACTTATCAGTCATAGGAAGAAGACCCGTGAACCGAGTGTCACCGTAAGTAGTAGAGTAAGTGAAGAGGACTCTTGGGACGTACCATCTAAGATAGTTATAGGTGGAACGTCTATACTCCTTTGACTTCGTATTTTTATTAATTCACTATGAGGGTTCTAGTGAGTTGATTACTCACCATCCAGACCTTTGTATTAGGTTCAGAAGGTAGAGTTCGTGACAATGTGACGGAGGGATTTCATCACACCTGGGTTGAACTTCCCAATCCTATCCTCGATTCACTCTTGTGGGGACTTTTGGCGGAGCGTGTCGTGACGGGGTCGTACCCGAGAGTCGGTCGATGTCCGTTGCGTGTCTTGCGACTCCTGACCCCTCGGTCTGAGAGTTTAACGTTTCGTCAGAGAGATGTTCTATCTCGAATTATAAAAAACTCTACGTAAACTGTCAAATGTACCATCTAGAGTACACTTATTCAAAGGTACCAGATAGTACAAGAATGACAAGTCCCTTTTTAGTCAAGTAATCCCACAATATAACTCTCTAACTCTACAACAACAACCTTACTCATATGGTTCGTCACAAACGACACTAACGAAGCAAAAAAGGGGTAAAAACTCAGAACGAGGGTAAGAGTTTTATAAAGATATGATATTATGTTCTTTCCTGTCTCGTCATCTTTGATAAAGTGAATGGTCTTCTTCTTCCCTTTTTCTTTTGTTGGGAAACACGTTATTAAGACTCGAAGAAAAGGTTCCATCGGATAATGAACGGTCGGTTTTAGTAGTGTACCTTCTACAATGTTCTTTTGTACTTCTATGAAAAACGGGTTGGGTTATAAACAGTAAACTTCAGTTAGTAAAAGAGTAGACCATCCGTTTCTAATTTTTGGTCGGTCAACAGGACTTAGAAGAGAGAGGAAACTAAAGACGTCACTCTGCAAATGACTGAAACCAATTTGTTACCGTCGGGGATAACACTGATCGTACGTACGCATGTACGAATCGGAGAGTCAGAAACTTTGGACACCTGACATCGGTGAGTCCGAGAAGTCAGGTACCCTAAGAGGTCCGTGCATTATGTTCACTGATCCAAACGGGCGTTTAATTAGGTACTAGTGGTCTCCCGCCGTTCCTCGGGTCCCATTCGTTGTGTTTTATAAGTCGTCCTGTGGTCCACCGTCACGAAGTCGAAAGTAAGAACGATACGTCAGCGACCTCGGACTAAGAGACCCTTACGTTTATCTTTGTAATTCTATTTCGTCAGTGTTTCCACACTGTAAACTCAAAAGTCTCCACGTGGTACATTTACAAAGCTCCCTATCGCAGTGTCGTCTCTCCGGTTTCCGTTCCCCGTGTCCAGAACTATATCCCTATACGAACCTCACAAATTCCTCACTATAGAGAAGAAAAGGACATCGGAGACAAAAAGGTCCGTGTGATGTTGATTGTTTGAACGATTTCGTAAATCGTGAATTGACCTATCACCTACTAAAGGAGTAGATGACTAGAGCCCGGTTAAAAATGGATCCAAATGGTAGAAGAAAGGATCAACGGAAATCAAAGGTCAAATTTGAACATATTACAGTGGTAGTGACTCTATAGGTCGGTGGGAAAGAATCTAGGTTCACGAAGAGGTATGGGTTTGAAAGAGAAGTCCTCGGGAGACTCTACCATGTGAGACCTTCTGTTATTTTCAAACCCTGTGAAAAGTGTCAATCTTTTCAATACAGAGTGAAGAGTTTCTAATTTTCTTTACCTTGTTATTTTGGACAGAGTATCCCAAAATTGTGAATTTAATCTATTACCTAACATTTAAGTAGGGTACGGAATGATATAATATCATTCGAGTTATTTTTTTTATAGTTGAAAGAAATAAGATGATTTCGGATGGAAAGGAAGTTTCAGGTGAAGACACTGGATGAATGGGGGGCGGGGGATGTTGGGGCGTGTAGTCGAGTCATTACCTTCGAAGGGCCTATAAATGAATTAGTGAATGAAAGGACCTCTGTCAGTAATAAAAAGGAATAGGAAAACCACAGTATATGTAGATCGATGTAACTATGTGAGTCCGACTTTCCTGTGCCTACCTTGTCTACTCCAAACTAGAACCAAAGACATTTTTGTCATTTTAGTTCCAGTATAACGTACAAATGATGGATAACCTATATTATAAAGTCTTACCTAGAGATTCTAAAACGATAAGAATAATCGATAAAAGAGAAGAATAACTAAATAGCGAAAATTATATAGGACGTAAACTCAGGAAAAAGTCCTGACACATAACGTATGTGTCGGAAGGTCAGGCCGGAACTGAAAAGGGAGAGAAACGTCACTAAAAATTGTTTGTTTTTGTTAAAATTTTATATGAACGTACGAGTATTCTTCGAGAACTTTGAAAATACACAAACAAAAGAAATCTTTACGAACGGAAAACACTGACAATAACGGACACTATTCTCAGTCCGTAGTAATAATTATTACAAAGGGTCTTATGTCGTATAGTTAAAGGGGACTCATAATCATTCTCAAAATGGGTGATTTTATCTGTGAACCAAAACAAAAGTTACGAAACGTTTGAAGACGGTTTTGGTGTCTCCACTTGAACGTCTTAAGGAACAAGTAGAAATAAAGAAAGGTATATCGCAACAAGGACTTATTCGTCGAACAAAATATACTTCAATTCATGTTGTCACTCACCTCTAAGAACGATACTCGTCTCTAATGTCTTATCCATTACATACTCCATCAATATTTATGGTCAATGTTGGAACACCGGTAAACGTCATTGTTTTTTATATTATCAATACTTTAATGAAAGTAAAATGTACTTATATACATACATATGTAATTTGTAAAAATTGAAGGTAGAGGTCAAAAGGACGGACATCATCGTATTTCACACAATGACGTTCAATTAAAAATAGATAAACATAGAGTCATCAGTTCAATTTCTTAAGTTACCTAGGAGACTAAGTCGATAGTCTCCTTTCTCGTAGTGGGGATTTACCTATTTACTTGAACCATAAGAGAAACTCCCTCTATCCCACGAAACCAACTAACTTCTTTATTAAGGTAGTCCAATTGTCCTTCGTATTAAAAGGACAACAGGAATAATTTTTCATCACAACAAGTTCCTCCATGACTACTTATGAATCAATTGTTCCTCCCTTCAATTGATCAATTCCATAATACCATCGAAACATGACAAAGTGGAATTGATAGACCTTTAGATAAAGGAACTTAAACGAAGGGAAAAAACAAGACCCAATCCGAACCGGTACTTTCTCTAAACACATTCAAAACCTTCCATGAACACTACTTCATCGGTATAAAAATACAAGACGCCCAACCACGTCTCGAGATCCCTGACCGTCATGTATTACAACGACTACTAGACTATCAAGTTGAATAATAACTGAGTGTTGAGCAGATGGACGTTAGTCTAGAGAATGAGTACAAGAGAAACATAACCTAGTTCACACGTACATCGCACTACCGTTTACCGTAGGTGAAGAGGACTTCCGGGGGGTGGTGACACGCTACTTCCTCCATTCTCTGCCTGTTCAAAATCACACAGAACACCCAAGGCAACAGGAGTATGTGAAGGTGTGTACAGTGCCAAAGAGGTACGAACACAGGTGTAGGTTGAAAGGAAGTGTTTACAATGAGATCAACTGAATGTCACTTAATTTGAGTTGTGGTTTATGTTTATTTTGGTAAAAATACCTGAGAAGGTGGTCGAGATGGACAACGGACACAAGATTAGGAATATTGAATAGAGAATGAGATGTAGTGACCACCAAGAGAAAGAGATTAACACGGGGCTGTGTTTTAGACTCTCCTCTCCTGAATTCCTGTAATAAAAGTACTGCTAAAGTCGAAGAGTTGGGTCTAAACACTACACTCCTAGAAATCCACTTTGACGGTAAAATATATGAATACCCCGTTCAAAAGTTTAAATCTGTTGAAATGTGTATGAGACCTACCAACTGAATTTTCAGTTTTTAAGTTCTACTCTTATATCGTCATCTTTCAATGGGACCTGTGGACGAAGGTTTACTGTACCTTTCTCGAAAGAAAATCACAATTTAGAAGACTAGGTCTGGTGTCTACTTTGTTCGTGTCCTGATAGTAAAGAACAGACCCCAGACGTCCACACATAAAACCGCCATCAGGACGTCGTCCCCACCCTCCCCCACCCCAACACCCCCTCCCCCCAGAAGACAGAATAGGTCGAGTCCTCAAAAACAAGTCGAAAAGGATAGTGAAGTTCGTGACACTCAAGGGTCTCTCGTGTCTTCATGAAACGACTCAGAAGGTCTAAATTCCGACTCTATTACTCCGACTACCGAAATGCACTAGAGACTTTTGAATACCTCATCGCCGGTAGGGAACGTAAGCTCGATATTCTTAAGACTGGTTATTCCATTTAGTAGAGAGGTGACCCTTCAACAAACATGGTCTTTTACAATATTGACAAGGTTAAACTGAGTATAACTGTCAAGTACCACCGACTGAGGGGTTGAACTGACCTATAAAGACCAGCCAGAACTCATTGAAAGACCCGGTGTGGTCTAGGACACCTTTTTTTAGTCTTTTGTCTCTACTTCGTTACTTATTTTGTCACATCCTTAATCTGAGTAAATCCAGAGGTTTTGTTTTTTGGTTTGACTTTAGTATTCTGTGAACGAAAAGGGGTCAGGAGGAAAGGATGAGTTCAGAGGCACTTCGAGGTGCACACACACACGTCAAGAAAGTGGGACTTGTGAGTGTGGGTACGAACCTTCGTAGGGATGGTCTCTTCCACTTCCGGTCCTCGTGGGTCTCGTCCGACCTCTCGCCGTACTCCGTACCTTAGGGGACGTGTTTACACGGATCAAGACAGAGTTCGACTCTCAAGTCACAGAAACTCACGGACCGTCGTGTATATGTATCATTGACCAAGGACACACTGAGGAAGTTTGTCCTTCACCCCAAACAGTACCAGTATCCATCGCACCAGACACGTGTCTACCCCCTTTTTTCACACTAAGTGGTGTTTGGAAATCAAAAAGATAAAAAGAAAGTCGTATTAATTCAATGTGACTCAGACTTTTTTCCCAAAGGGACTATTGAATCAACCATTTCTTAGACGGACGTTACGACCTCTGGGACGAAGTCAAACTCGGACTTTCTCCTGAAACGTTTTCGTCAATAATCATTTCTAAACTCGACTCCCCATAACTTCTTGTTTGTTCATCTGTAAGTAACTACTAATAAGTTGTCTTTTTAAAACGGTAGGGTAGATTTCATCCTAAACAAAAATTTTAAAAATAACCTCATATCAACTAAATGTTACAACACAATGTCGTTTTACTTTACAGGTACCTGTCTCCTTACCTATTTGTACACCGTGTATACATGTTACTTTAACAACAACGAGAAATCAACGGTCAGGACAGTCTGAGACACTGGGGTACCTGAGATCGGGTAATCCGAGGAAACAAGTACCTTAAAGAGTTCGTTTTTATTACCTCACCCCACGGTAAAGGAAGAGGGTCCCCGATATGGACTGGGTCCCTAACTTGGGTGTAGAGGAAGAACTGTTCGTCTAAGAAATGGTGTCTCGATGGTCCTTTTTGGGTGTTACTTTCGTGAGTCGGTACTTTTACTTCTTTTATTACGGTAGACGTCGTTGTACTTGTCTGGATTTTATTCTACATCATATTCGATACTTGGGAAGATCATTAGATGAATGAATGATCAGTAAGTAAATCGGATACGAATGTAAAGAGGTAGGTTTTAGATTTATGAGATAAATTTTTAAGTGTCTCAAACTAGAACCTCTTTCCGTCAGAATAGGTTTTAAAAATTGCTTTAAAAAAGACCCAAAATCTCGAGATTTTATAACAATTTTATGTTTACTATTGGACTATGGAGTCGAAATATACGTGAGAAAAAATACGTATCGAGACACTTTAAAACAGTGTCCACATCCAAAAACATGGTGGTGATTTTAGTACTATGTCTTAACAAGGTAGAGAGATTTCTATTGGTAAAAGTGTGGGAGGGGTAGGGACGTTGACCACTACTGGGGATCGTCTACGATTAGAAAAGTAGAGACATAAAACAGAAATACTCTTGAGATATATTCATTTAAGTATGTAATACATATGTCAGTATTTTCATACAATTCACATTAGTGGATGGTACATCAGGAGACTCTGACTGAAAAAAAAGTGAGTGGTAACTCTAGGTAGATCCGATGACTCACATAGTTATGAACCAAAGAAAATTAGTGTTCTCTGACAGAGATTTAATATTACTTAGTTGGATCCTAAAAACTGAAAGTCCAAATCTCTTTCGATACATACGTAAGTGATCTTAGGTATGAAACTAAAAACTTAAAAATAGAAAGGGGTACGATCGTTGTACGATATAATGTAGGAGACTACCAAGAACCATCGTTGTCACTCGACTCGAGAGTCAGTCTGGGTCCTTGTCCTCCCATTTGTTGACTAGGTGAATGTCGGTAAGACATGGGTATGTTGACAATACATAAAGTGAAAGTCATATTATGGAAATTCCATCCGGTCCACTTCGAGACTGAGTGTCTCGAAGTGTCTCGAATTGAATGAGTGTCATCCAAGTCAAGTCAAGTCAGTGAGTCAGTACAGACTGAGAAACGCTGGGGTGTTTAGTGTCGTGCGGTCCGGAGGGACAGGTAGTGGTTGAGGGTCTCAAATGAGTTTGAGTGTAGGTAACTCAGCCACTACGGTAGGTCGGTAGAGTAGGAGACAGTAGGGGAAAAGGAGGACGGGGGTTAGGGAGGGTCGTAGTCTCAGAAAAGGTTACTCAGTTGAGAAGGGTACTCCACCAGTTTCATGACCTCAAAGTCGAAATCGTAGTAAGGAAGGTTTCTTGTGGGTCCGACTAGAGGAAATTTTACCTGACCAACCTAGAGGAACGTCAGGTTCCCTGAGAGTTCTCAGAAGATGTTGTGGTGTCGAGTTTTCATAGTTAAGAAACCACAAGTCGAAAGAAGTCTCAGGTTGAGAGTATAGGTATGTACTGGTGTCCTTTTTGGTATCGGAACCGATCTGCCTGGAAACAACCGTTTCATTACAGAGACGAAAAGTTATACGAGAGATCCAACCAGTATTGAAAAGAAAGTTCCTCATTCGTATAAAATTAAAGTACCGACGTCAGTGGTAGACGTCACTAAAACCTCGGGGTTTTATATTTAGTCGGTGACAAAGGTGACAAAGGGGTAAATAAACGGTACTTCAATACCCTGGGGTGAGTTCATGAGAACGGACCTTTTAGGGTACCTGTCTCCTCGGACCATCCGACGTCAGGTACCCCACCGATTCTCAGCCTGTACTGACTCGTTGAAGTGAAACTGAAAAGTGAAAGCACGTAACCTCTTCCTTTACCGTTGGGTGAGGTCACAAGAACGGACCTCTTAGGGTCCCTGCCGTCTCGGACCATCCGACGGCAGATACCCCAGTGTATCTCAGCCTGTGCTGACTTCACTGAATCGTCGTCGTCGTCGTCGTCTACCCTGGTCTGCGGTACTAGCATCAAAAGACTTACGACTCAAAATTCGGTTGAAAGAGTAAGAGGAGAAAGTGAAAGTAGTTCTCCGAGAAATCAAGAAGAAACGAAAAAAGGTATTCCCATCACAGTAGACGTATAGACTCCAATAACTATAAAGAGGGTCGTTAGAACTAAGGTTGAACACGAAGTAAATCGGACCGTAAAGTGTACTACATGAGACGTATATTTAATTTATTCGTCCCACTGTTATCTGTCGGAACTGCATGAGGAAAGGGCTAAACTTGGTCAGGTACAGGTCAGGTCAGGTATATCCTGATATACAACGAAGAACTGGATGTATATCTAAAGAGTCCTCCCTCCAGTCTACCAGACTATAAGGGTAGAGAAAGTCTTAAAGGGTGTCAAACAACACTAGGTGTGTCAGTTTCCGAAACCGTAACAGTCATTTCGTCTTCTTCTATAAAAAGACCTTGAGAGAAAAGGCTACAAAGTCGACTACAACCGTTAAACTAGAGACCAAGGAGACGGAAAAGATTTAGGTCGAACTTGTAGACCTTCAAGTACAAAGTACATGACAACTTCGGACCGAACCTCTTAAAACTCGTAATGAAATGATCGTACACTCTACTCATGTTAACACGTCATTAAACTTGTAAGAAGTCGTAACGGAAAGAAACACTAACCTTACTTTTGACTGGAAAAGGTCAGGACACCGGTGACGACTCAAAAGCTTTAAAAGACCGTATAACTCACGTCGTGAAGTGTCGTAGTAGAAAATCCTAAACTTTATCGAGTTGACCGTAAGGTACTGGAGGTGGTTCGAACAAGCATCACTACGAAGGATTCCGGGTGAACTGAAGTGTAAGGTCCTACAGTCCGAGATCCACTCACTAGTGTGGTAGCACAAACAGACACAGTACTTCTATTAAAGAACATATCAAGAAGACACATAAGAACGGTGGAGAATTGTAGAAGACGAAGACCATCTAGGTATAGTAAAGACAGGAAATAACACGGGTAGAAACTTACTTTACAAGGGAACCATAGAGATTAAGAGAATTTCTCTAGAGATCAGAGAAGGTAAGATAACAAAAGGAGATAAAGAAACGTAACTAGTGATTCCTTCCGAAAGAATAGAGAGGAACGATAAGAAACCTTGAGACATCCTTCGGGTCCCGGGTCATTTTACTGATGGTTATTTCAAATAAGTATAACAATTTTACTTTTTATGACCGTAAAGAGTTAAAAATCTCCTACGTTTGACGTGGAAAAGGGACAATCGACTTTATATTAACAAATATGGTGTACTTACCGTTCAACAGTAAAAGAGTTTTTTTAAAACTTTCGTGGAACAAGACACTTATCGGTAAGATCAAAGTCTGTAATATAACATTATCTTTACAGGGACATCTATGTTTTTACTTAATGTTGTTATATATTTCTGTTATGAGAAATACTATCGTGTCGTTACCTTTGTTAATAAATAATTACCTTTTCGTTAGTCACTGTCTTACAGAGTCTCATGATATACCCGTAACATTTCTTACTTAACCTGACGAAGGGTCCACCGTGTCACCACTTATTAGACGGACGTCACGACCTCTGTTTTTTCTGGTGCAAACTAGGGACCCAGTCCTACTAGGGTACCTCCTTCTTTACCGTTGGGTGAGGTCATAAGAACGAACTTTTTAGGGAACCTGTCTCCTCGGACCGTCCGATGTCGAGAACTCCGACGTGTATATCCGAGAAGAATATATCTTCGGAAACCTTACTCTCCCATTGTTCGTCCTTCCGGTCCCCAGAGGTTTGCCTCCTTTATCGGACGTTCACAGTCTGTAAAAATAGAGAGAATTCGCCGTCCTCCTTTGTTTGATCGCTATAAAAAAGGAAGATATATGTTTAAATTTTCCTCCAAAGAGAATTTTATGACACAACGGTATTCCTGTGGACCAAAACGGACTTCAATTGATAAGAGTTTGGACGACGACGACGATGACGATTCAGAGTCAGCACAGGCTGAGACACGCTGGGGTATCTGCCGTCGGGTGGTCCGAGGGGGCCTAAGCAGGGACCCTAAGAGGTCCGTTCTTGTGACCTCACCCAACGGTAAAGGAAGAGGTTACGTACTTTCACTTTTCAGTTTCACTTCAGCGAGTCAGCACAGACTGAGAAGCTCTGGGGTACCTGACGTCGGATGGTCCGAGGAGGAAGACACCCTAAAAGGTCCGTTCTCACGACCTCACCCCACGGTAACGGAAGAGGTAAGAGTTTGGATCTCTAACGGTTACGGAGAAAGAATACCTTTACAAACAGAATTCGATACGATTACATGATACGTAAATGGGGTTTGAGACAGAAGTTCAGCCAAGACGGAGAACCGAGCCTTGGATGAACTGTTTGGTCATACAACATGAGTCTATAACAAGGGGATTAGATACATTTACTTTGATAAACATACCACCAGACGGGAAGAAGTTCTAAGTTCAATTAGTAAAATACCGGGTCCTATTTGGTAAACCACGGTTCTAATAGGGTTTTACGTAGAATACCCACTCCCCGGACCACGGTAAGACTTAAAATTCTGTAAGGAAAGAAAGTAATTGTCTGACGATCACTGATACATTGTGGGTCGACTTCTGATCGTCCCCCGATGAGAAGACAGGGGAAGACTACGGATACAGTCTTCGAAAGAGATAGAGGAAATATGAAATTATTTTGAAATAATGTGTTTTCGAGACTCGCTAGTTCGGAGCAGAGACCGGGGCCTAACTTAAGTAGAGGAGGCCGCCGGTTCTTAGGGGCACAGAAACGCACTAAGTTGTTGTTGGAAAGTCTTGTCCTCTTAATAAACATGAAAAGAGTGAACATCCAACTCTGATTGTGTGACCTTGGTTATAAAATAACTATGTTCTTTCTTGGTACTGTTTAACAATCACGAAGAGTGAAATAAAGACACAACGTTAATCCTAAGAATCATCGGTATATTAAGAAGAGTCGGTGTGGTTGGTTACTTCGTGGTGAAGGAACAGGAGGAAAAGTAGAAAAGAAATACGTAGAAGAGGGGAAGAGGAAGGGAAGTAAAGGGAGTAGAGAATGACGAGAGACTGAGAAAAAGGTCTACTGAGATCTAAACGAGAGCACTGACGAGGGGGTGACACAGGGGGGAAGACCGGTGGTCTCTTTGTGACGTGTCCACGTCGGGGCAGACAGGGTCACACGGAGAGAGTCCTGCGTCATTATGTGTCACCACAGAGAGTCCCACTGGCCCCCGTCCTGGTTCCACGACCTGAAAGACAACCTTCGACACAAGTCTCTCCGGTACGACGACAAGTGTCACGAAGTATTCGGTACTTACTGTATGACACCTGAGACTAACCCTAAAACGACTATACTTACATATATCAGTAAAGGTGGTTACCATATCAATAATGTTCCGTCTAAATGTAGAAGAAGAAGTCGTGTTAGGTACCTCGACCCGACCCACCAGAATCGTAGTTAGTGTCAGGGATGTCCCAATTCTTTAGTTTAATCGAGGTCTCGTGTTTAATCACATTAACATACCTAGTTTCAGTATTGGGAGGGTATTGACAGACCGGGATTAGGGATGAGGTCACAAAGATAAATACAGGACGTTTTTAAATTAACCACAAGTAATGTACTGACGTTCCTCTAGTTTGGTCAGTATGATTTCCTTTTTTTTGGGATTTATAAGTAACCTTCCTGACTACGACTTTGACTTCGAGGTTATGAAACAAGTGAACTACTGTTCTGGGCTGAGAAACCTTTATAGGACTAAGACCCTTTCTAACTTCCGTTTTCCTCTTCCCCCACCATTTCCTACTCTACCAATTTGTCGTAATGGTAGAGTCGCCTGTACTTAAACTCGTATGAGGTCCTCTATCATCTCCTGTCTCCTCGGACCGTATGACGGTAGGTACATACATTTTTCAACATATGTTAAATCACTGACTTGTTGTTGTCTTAATATCTCTGGATTCTACACCGTTCTTAGTCTCTAGGTATCCGAAACAAGGTACCCAGTAACCGAGTTATCTAGTTCTCTAAAGGATGTTGGACGAATGACGATTCCTGAGTAGTCCTTAGTACCGGTACTAAATTGGACAGTACATTTTTAGACCGGAGAAATCGTTTGGGTGTCTAATAAAAAGTCAAGGTAGTAATATTACGACTTATATCGTGTCCCTCTCATCTCTCGTTTATTGAAACACCGGGAAACGGGAGTTCAGTAGGGGACATCTGTCTCTTGTGAGTGGGTAGTAGTCTTTGTGTCAATGAGGTCAGTGGTCGGAGTCTGAAGTTTCTGTTCGATCCTGGTGTCCGAGTCTCGAGTCCGAACACAGACTAGGAACCGAATTCCTTGAAGATCTGTTGTCTCCGTTGTCGACAATCATTTCTGAATGTTGCTCACGTCTATGGTGACACAACAACGGTCCTGGAAGAGTCGGTACTAGTTCGTAAAGGAATAGATCCAGAAGGAGGGGACAAAATCAGAACAGGGGTCTTCTCCCACTTTGTAAGGGTCGAGTGACACGTTAGTAGATACTTCAAATTACAGACTAAGACCGTTTTCTTGTGGTTAGTGTCACTACACAGATACATGTTGGTAACCAGATAGTAAACAAAGAATTCTTTAACCGACTACGAGGTTCTTCGAACACCTTACATCATAAATTAGGGTCTTTTTACGTGACTCGAGACACAACATTCTAATACTTTTAAGGATAGGTACAAAGTCTTTTAAAACCCCTCCAAGTTTTCATCCTACACCAGACCCTCTACCTTTCTAATTGTAACTCTGATTTTCGATGTGTAGGACCTTGAGCCTCGAGAACATTCACAAGAACCTTAGTACGTAGATAGTGGTAGATCCATCTGTTAAAAGTACGTGGACAAGAGTTATATAATTGACTGACTGTATCTACCACAAGTGGAGTAGGAGGAACTTGTCACCAGGTATTAGGAGTACAAGGGATACGGTTACGAACACCCACAACACGTCGTTCCTACGATTCCGTCTCCTTATCTGTCTTTCCGTTTAGTTCACCCCAAGTCCACCTCTACTCACACTCACCATTTTTTTTTTTTTCAACCTTCGACCCTTTTTCTAAAATTCCTTATCTTTCCACTTCCCTATTAGTCTCGTCCCTTTACCCTTTCGCCACAAATCCCTCCATGTACCTTTCCCGAATCCGATAACCCGATTCTAGGGGACTTAGGAACTGGTGTGTGTAACTTGTTCCCTATTATTTCGTGTTCAACAGATTTCTTCTACTTTCGTACAGTAAACAGGAAAAAACCGTGTAGTTACCTTTTGTTTAAAGGGAAGGGAAGAGGGTCTTTGTCAAAAGTCTACTTCGTCGGGGGAGAACACTGACTTATTTTCTTGACCTCTCGACTTAGGTCTGGGTTTCAGTTGTTCGTTGATAAACTTTTCAAGGAGTCCAAACTTCCATTTATCCGAAGGGTCCATTGAGGGACTACCAAGTCAACCATTTTGGGAGGACGTTACATCCTCTGGGACCAAGCTAAGGACCTAACCCTTCTATGTGACCTCTTCCCTATCCGATGGGTGAGGTCATAAGACGGGACCTCTTAAGGTACCTGATGCCAAGTTCCCAAGTGTTTCTCAGTCTGTACTGACTCGACGAAAGTGAAAGTGAAGTCCACTGAGATCATTTCTTGAGTGCACGGTTATGTCCTCTGAATTCTCTGTGTCAAAGTTAGGGACCTAACTCTTCTAGCGGACCTCTTCCCGTACCGTTGGGTGAGGTCATAAACACGGACCTCTTAGGAAAGTTGTTCCCTCGGGCGACCCGATATCTGGTACGTAAGTGTCCCATTCTGTACTGACTTCGCTGAATGGTGTGTCGTGTGTGTGGAATGAACATTATGGAGACATAAGTAGACATAAAAGAACCAGGATTTGTGAGATATCTTCCAAAATTGATAGAAACTGACGAAATAACGTCAGTATACCAAGAGTGAATAACTAAAGAAATCAAAAGTAAACATAGGTTGTAAGGGTATAAATTTTAAATGAGTTTTCGGGTATATTAAGTTTACAAATATTCTCTACAACCATGTCTGATCCGTGAGTTATTGAGAGACAAACGACTTACTCGGTTACTTAAATAACTTAAATTATTTTTACAATACAACTTATGACAAATTTAATAAATTTAATTCCCTAAACTAAATCCAGTATGACTTACCGAACCACCAAGAAGTCGGAAAGAAGTTAAATTTGGACTTAAAATGTTATTCTTCGGGTACTAGACTGGTGTCAATCGAGGTCTAGAACAAAGACGACTGACATTTCCGAGTAGAGTGTACGATCATTTCATTACGAATTTTAAGAGGTTCGGTCCGAAGTCGTTATACATTTGACACTTGAAGGTGTACAAGTTCGACCAAAATCTTTTCCGTCTCCTTGGTCTCTAGTTTAACGGTTGTAGGAGACCTAGTACCTTTTTCGTTCTCTCAAGGTCTTTTTTTTAGGTAAAGACGAAATAACTGATACGGTTTCGGAAACTGCCACACCTAGTGTTATTTGACACCTTTTAAGACTTTCTCTACCCTTATGGTCTCGTGGACTGGACGGAGAACTCTTTGGATATACGTCCAGTCCTTCGTTGTCAATCTTGACCTGTACCTTGTTGTCTGACCAAGGTTTATCCTTTTCCTCATGCAGTTCCGACATATAACAGTGGGACGAATAAATTGAATATGCGTCTCATGTAGTACACTTTACGACCCGACCTACTTCGTGTTTGACCTTAGTTCTAACAGCCCTCTTTATAGTTATTGGAGTTTATAAGTCTACTGTGGTGGGAATACCGTCTTTCGCTTCTTCTTGATTTCTCGGACAACTATTTTCACTTTCTCCTCTCACTTTTACAACCGAATTTCGAGTTGTAAGTCTTTAGATTCTAGTACCGTAGGCCAGGGTAGTGAAGAACCGTTTATCTACCCCTTTGTCACCTTTGTCACAGTCTGAAATAAAAAGACCCGAGGTTTTAGTGACGTCTACCACTGACGTCGGTACTTTAATTTTCTACGAATGAGGAACCTTCCTTTCAATATTGGTTGGATCTATCGGGTAACTTTTCGTCTCTGTAATGAAACGATTGTTTCCAGACAGATCAGTTCCGATACCAAAAAGGTCACTAGTACATACCTACACTCTCAACCTGATATTTCTTTCGACTCGCGGTTTCTTAACTACGAAAACTCGACACCACAACCTCTTCTGAGAACTCTCAGGGAACTTGACGTTCCTTTAGGTTGGTCAGGTAAGATTTCCTCTAGTCAGACCCACAAGTAACCTTCTTGACTACAACTTCGACTTTGAGGTTATGAAACCGGTGGACTACGTTTCTCGAATAAGTAAACTTTTCTGTGACTACGACCCTTTCTAACTCCCGTCCTCCTCTTCCCCGGTTGTCTCGTACTCTACCGACCTACCGTAGTGACTGAGTTACCTGTACCCAAACCCACCTGAGGTCCTCAACCACTACCCGTCCCTCCGGACCGCACGACGTCAAGTACACAAACGTTTCTCAGCCTGTACTGACTCGTTGACTTGACTTGACTTTCTCAAAGAGGTAGGAGTCGACGTTTTTTATATTGGTTAGAATAAAGACATAATTGGTAGACCACTATAAGTTCACATCTACCGGAGAACACAACAACCTTCTCCCATAAACGATACTGATCACACAAAAGAACCGTTTTCACTAATCGGAAACGGGACGAAGTAAAACATGAGGTTCAAGTTTGAACGGACTCTATTCAAACGTAAAGAAGGACTCAAACGTAAGATTAGGGGACACTACTTTTCTCGTAGAAAAAAACCACAGTTAAGATCTTCCATAACATCTAAAATTATCTTCGTAAGAAGTATCTAGAGAAATCCAAGGTAAAATTGGTATCACAGAGGTAGTGACTTTGTAGGTAAGTAGGACAAGACCTAGTTCACTAAGGAGTATGGGTTTAGAAGAGGTTCCTCGGGAGATTTACCATGTGAGATCTACTGTTATTTTCAAACTCTGTAAAAAGTGTCAAACCTTTCGATACATACAGAGTAAAGGGTTTCTAATGTTCGTGACCTTGTTATTTTGGACACAGTATCCCAAAACTATAAATCTAATCTATTAC
The DNA here is from genome assembly GCF_002263795.3 of Bos taurus. NCBI lineage: Eukaryota > Metazoa > Chordata > Mammalia > Artiodactyla > Bovidae > Bos > Bos taurus. The sequence goes on from NC_037337.1 coordinate 24,438,556, forward strand.
TTAGTCTTTACGAAGACGTCAAGGACTGTATATCATTCAAGTCATTTATAATTGAAAGAAATAAGATGATTTTGAATACAAAGGAAGTCACAGGTCTAGACACTAGAAGAAGGGTGGGGGGGGTTGGGGGTGGGGGTGGGGGTGTTGTAGTCACGTCCCTACCTTCGAAGATCCTGTAAATGAATTAGAGAATAAAAGGATCTCTGTCAGTAATAAAAAAGGAAATAGGAAAACTATAGTATATGTTGATCGATGTGACTATGTAACTAGGTGAGTCCCACGACTTTCCTGTATCTTCTTTCTCCACTCCAAACTAAAACCAAAAGGATTTTTATCATTTTAGTTCCAGTAGAACGTACAAATGATGGATAACCTATATTATAAAAACTAAACCTAGAGATTCTAAAACGGTGAGACCAATTTACAAAAGAGAAGAATAACTAAATACTCGAAAATTATATAAGACGTAAACTAATGAAAAAAGTCTTTACAGAAAAAGTATATAAAGAAAGGTACGACCGCAACTGAAAGGTGAGAGAATCGTCACTAAAAGTTGTTACTGTTTTTTTTTTTTTACGTCGTACGAGTATTCTTAGAGGGAACGTTCAAAATAAACAAACCAAAGAAATCTTTTAAATCTTTACGAAAGGAAAACAGTCACGACAACGAACACTACTATCAATCCATAGTGAGAATTACTATAAAGGGTCTTATATTACGTAGTTAAGGGGTACTCATAATCGTTCTAAAAAAAGGGTGATTTTATCTGGGAACCTAAACAGAAGTCACGGAACGTTTGAAGACGATTTTGGTATGACCAACTGAACGTCTTAAAGAATAAGTAGAAATACTGAAAGGTGTATCGTTACGAGGACTTATTCGTCGAACGAAATATCGTTTAGTTCATGTTATCACTCACCTCCAAGAAGGATACTATTCCTCGAATACTTTACCCAGTACCTAACTCCATCAATATTTGGGATCAATGTTAGTACACCAGTAAACGTCATTGTTTTCGATATCATCAATATTTTAATAAAAGTAAAATATACTTACATAAATACATATGTAATTGGTAAAAATTGAAGGGAGAGGACAAACAGACGGACAGTATTGTGTTTTATACACTGATGTTTAATTAGAAATAGAGTAACATAGAGTCATCAATTCTATGTCCTAAGTCACCCTCTCACACTAAATCGATCTTCTCCTTTCTTAGAATTTACCTATTTACTTAAACCATAAGAGAAACTTCCTATGTCGAACAAAACCAACTTACTTCTTATTAACGTAGTATAATTGTCCTTCGTATCAAAAGGACACCAGGAATAATCTTTCAACACCATAAGTTTCTCCATGACTACTTACGGATCAATTGTTCCTTCCGTCAATTGGTCAATTCGACAATACCATCCAAAAATGACACAGTTGAATTGTTAGACTTTCAGATAAAGGGTCCTAAACGAAGGGAGATAACAAGACCCAATCCCAACCGGTATTTTCTCTAAGCAAATTCAAAACCTTCCATGAATACTACTTCATCGTACAAAGATACAAGGAGTCCAACCACGTCCCGAGGTCCGTGATACCGTTATGTATGACAACGACGACGAGACTATCAAGTTAAATGACAACTGGATTTTGGGGAGCTGGAAGGTGATCTAGAGAATGAGTACAAGAGAAAGACAATCTGGTTCATACGTACATCGTACTACCGTTTACTGTAGGTGAAGAGGACTTCCAGTGGGTGATGACACTCGGGATTCCTCCAATCTCTGTCTGTCCAAAATCACCCAAGGTAACAGGAGTATGTAAAGGTATGTACGGTGTCAAACAGGTACGAATACAGGTGTAGGTTGAAAGGAAGTGTTTACAATGAGATCAACTGAATGTCACTTAAGTTGAGTTGTGGTTTACTTTTATATTGTCAAAAATACTTGAGAAGGTGGTCGAGATCGGTAATGGATACAAGATTAGGAATATTGAATAGAGAATGAGATGTAGTGACCACCAAGAGGGGGCTAACACGGGGTTGTGCCTCAGACTCCCCTTTCCTGATTCCTCCACTAAAAGTACTGTTAAAGTCGAAGATCTAGGTCTAAACACTACACTTGGAGAAATCCACTTTAACGGTAAGATATAAAAATACCCTGTACAAAAGTTTAAATCTGTTGAAAACGTGTACAAGACGCACCGACTAAATTTCAGTTTTTAAGTTCTCCTCTTACATAGTCATCTTTCAATGAGATCCGTGGACGAAGGTTTACTGTATCTTCCTCAAAAATAAATCTTAATTTAGAAGACTAGATCTGGTGTCTACTTCGTTGGTGTCCTGATGGTAAAGAACAGACCCCAGACGTCCACACATAAAGTCGGACCCAAGACGTCGTCGGCTCGACAGAGAATAATTCGAGACCCCAAAAACAAGTCGAAAAGGATAATGAAGTTCGTGACACTCAAGGGTCTCTCGTGTCTTCATGAAACGTCTCAGAAGGTCGACATCCTGACTTTAGTACTCCGACTACCTAAAAACACTAGAGACTTTTAAATACCTCATCGCCGGTATGGAACGTAAGACCGATCTTCTTGGGACTGGTTATTCCATTTAGTAGAGAGGTGACCCTTCAACAAATATGGTTATTTACAACATTACCGAGACTTAACAGAGTATAGCTGTCGAGTCACACTGATGGAGGGGTTGAACTGACCGTTAGAGATCGACCAGAACTCATTGAGAGACCCGATGTGACCTAGGACACCCCTTTTAGTCTTTTGTCTCTACCTCGTCACTTATTTTATCATATCGTTAATCTGATTTTGTTAGGTTCGACTTTAGTATTCTATAAACGAAGAGAAAATCTTATGGATGGTCTCTTCTACTTCCGGTCCTTGTGGGTCCCGTCTGACCTCTCGTCGTACTCCGTACCTAAGGGGACGTGTTTACACGGATCAAGACGGAGTTCGACTCTCAAGTCACAGACACACGGACCGTCGCGTATATGTATCATAGGCCAAGGGCACACTGAGGAAGTTTGTCCTTCACCCTAAACAGCACAAGTATCTATTGTACCAGACACGTGTCTGTCCTTTTTTTCAGATCGAATGGTGTTTGGAAAGAAACAGTTAAAAAAAGGGGTGTCCATTAATTTCATCCGACACGGACTTTCCCCCGAAAAGTTTTCGTTAATAAAATTTCCAAACTTGACTCACCTTGATTTCTTGTTTGTTCAACTAAAAGTGAATATTAATAAGGTGTCTTTTTAAAACGGTAGGGTAAATTATATCCTAAAAACAAACAAACAAAATGTAAAAATAACCACAAACCAATGTCGTTTTACTTTACACGAAACTGTCAAGTCAAGTCAACGAGTCAGCACAGGCTCAGAAACTCTGGGGCACTTGGCGTCATGCGGTTCGACGGGACAGGTAGTGGTTGAGGGCCTCAGGTTGGCTCGGGTACAGGTAACTGAACCACTACGGTAGGTTGGTAGAGTAGGAGACAGCAGGGGAAGAGGAGGACGGGAGTTAGAAAGGGTCGTAGTCCCAGAAAAGTTTACTGTCTCCTTACTTATTTTACACAATGAATACATGTTAACAACAAGAAATTAGTGATTCATCACAGACTGAGAAACCTAGGTACCTGACATAGGGCGATCCGAGGAGAAAGGTACCCTAAAGGGTCAGTTCTATGACGTCACCCCATGGTAAAGGAAAAGGTTCCTAGAAGGACTCGGTCCTTAGTTTGTGTACACAGGACGAACCGTCCACCTAAGAAATGACGTCTCGGTGACCCCTTTGGGGTGTTACTTTAACGAGTCGGTACTTTTTCTTGTTTTATTACGACAAACATTGTTTTACTCGTCTGGATTTTATTCTAAATCATATTCGTTACTTGGGAAGAATATTAGATGAATAAATAATCAGTAAGCAAATCGGATATGAATGTAAAGAGGTAGGTTTTAGATTTATGAGATAAATTTTTGAGTGTCTGAAAACCGCTTTCCGTCAGAATAGGTTTTAAAAATTGTATAAAAAAAATATCCAAAATCCCGAGATGAACCAAAAAAGTTATGTATTTTAGTAAAACTGTAGTTTACTATTTTATAGTCAGGAAGATTGAACGTCTCAGACAAGAGAAAAAATACAAACATACTTAAATATTGTTATTATTTTATTAATAAGAAAACTTTGAACTGTAACTTAGAATAAATAGTCTGAAATTCCTCCTAGTCCTTTAAGTCAGGGTAAGGAAGGTATTCATCTTAACAGGAAGAATCTAGTACACAAGATCTTAACAGGAGTACAATAAAAAAGACAAAGTGACCGGGTTTCACAAGTCAGAGTGATCAATCAACGAACAAGAACAAAGAAAAACAATTCATTTTAATTCTATTCGTACAGTCAAGAAAGACACGGTATTATGATATTACGTGAGGTTGTTTTGAACCACAGATGTCTGACGTTCGTGTGTGATATGGAGATGTCGTGTCTTCCGCTACTGACTCTAAGACATTTGACAATGGACAAATAAACTTACATTGACAGTTGAAAGGTAAACCAAAATGGTAAAATTACCTACTTAATTATATTTTCTTGGTTACCGTTTTATGGTTTCTTTTCTTTCATGTCTGTTCCAGAGATTTTGTCACGGTTGAGGAACGAAAATTCAACGAACTCACCACAACAATTACTGACTACGTACCTCCTCTCACGTGCAGATCAACTCTGTAGAGCTGAGACAGGGTAAAGTGGAGACTCACAACTGTCCGTCGACTATATACCAAACGTAATGGTTTGGATGAACATAAATTCATCTTCTCTAGTGCTTACAGGTGTCGTTGACCCGTCGTCGTACCATAACATAACATCGTATATATTAATATCTATAATATATATATGATCTTTTAACCATAACTATTTCATAATGATTTTATGTCTACTATTAGACTATATAATCGAAATATACGTGAGAAAAAATACGTATCGAGACTTTAAAATAGTGACCATGTCCAAAAGCATGGTAGTGATTTTAGTCCTACGTCTTAACAAAGTGGAGGAATCTCGTTTGGTGAAAGTACGACGGAGGCGGGGACGTTGAGGATTGTTGATGACTAGAAAAGCAGAGATATAAAACAGGAAAACTCTTACGACACATTCATTTAAGTATGTAATACGTACGTTAACATTATTATACCACACATTCGCACATAGTTCATCAGAGGACTCTATGGAAAAAGTGAGTCGTAACTCTAGGTAAATCCGACAACGTACTTAGTTATCATTCAAAGAAAATTAGTGATGTCTGGTAGGGGTTGAACACTACTTAGTTGAATCCTAAAAAGTGTCATGCCATCATTCTTTGGATGTATACGTGAGTGATCTTTGGTGTGAAACGTAAAAATTAAAAACAGAAAAGGGTGCGATCGTTGTACGACATACTGTAAGAGATCACTACAACCCGTCGTTGTCGTTCGACTCGAGAGTCAGTTGGGACCCTAGAACTCCCATTTGTTGACTAGGTGCATGTTGGTAAGACATGGGTATGTCGGTAAGACCCAAAGTGAAAGTCATGTTGTGGAAATTCTAATCCGTTCCGTTTTGAGACTACGTCTCATCCAATTCATATAATATACGGAAAAGGTAAATGTTGTAAAAGTTGAATTTTACCAAATAAATCTGAATTAGAATAGCTTCAACTCTATCTAGATACTCATTATAACATGACTTACCCACATGGTGTCGTATAAATAGATAAGTGTGTTACTTCTTGCAAACCGACCCAAGACCAAAAACCGGTAGTGTATATATCAAAGGTACTTATAAGTTCATGTTTAAAACACACTGGTATTCAAAAAGTAGTAAGGTAATCTTTACGGGTATTTCCTCACACTAACGACTTAACATTCCACTCACTTATAAATTCAAATACACCTTGACGATTCGACAGAATGTCTTACTGACAAGGTAAATGGATGATCGTTACATACTCACTGGGTTAAAGAGATGTAATAACGGTCTTGAACCATAGTAGTAATAAAAAGTAAAATCGGTAATTCTTTCTACACCTCCCCATAAAGTAACACCAAAATTAAACGTAAAGGGACCACCAATTACTACAACTTGTAGACTAATGTACGAATAAAGGGATTGTGTATTGAGAAGGTGCTTTACAGACCCACTTGGTAAAAGGTTAACCTGATGAACAAAAGAAAGACGACTCAATCCGTCAGTAACATAAGATTTATGGTAAGAAACTACTTTTATGTAACAATTTTATAAAGGACGGTAAGACACCAAACAGAAAAAGTAAGAGAATTATCATAGAAAGTGTCTCGTTCGTAAAAATGAGAACTACTTTATAAAATAAAAAATACCTAATACGAAACTACAGTACTGTTTTTAGTAAAACAGGTTGTGAACCAGAACTTCTAAAAAAAAGTTTTTATAGATATCAAAATCTAAAATGTGAACCTATATACCAGGTAAAACACTAAAAGGAGTTTAAAAACATATTCCATACTCTAAATCCGGTTATAAGTTAATAAGCGGATCCTTATAGGTTAACAGGGATTTAGTAAACGAGTATTCTGATAGTAAAGAGGTAACTTATCAGTAACGTGGAAACGGTTTTTTAGTCTAAAGGGGTGAAAGAGTATAGGGGTGAACCCTACTCAGTCATTGTAATAGGACAATTACTAAAAAAATAATAGAGAAAAATAACTTGAAAAACAGAACATAACCTCATCTCGGTGAATCGTTACAACACTATCAAAGTCCACCTGTCGTCTCCCTGAGATAGGAAAATTGTGACATCGTAGATAACAAATGAAAAAGTAAGAAATATAAAGATTAAACACAAAAGAGAAAAAAGTGGTACTATTAAGATGGATCCTTATATCAAATAATTAGAAAAATCGTTTTAATTGAAACATAGAGTACCAATAAAGATAATAAAATAAAGACAAAATGGTTAAACTGTAAAAAGAATAAAAGAATAAAGTCAAATATAATCAACATTAAACAAGAAGAAAAAGATAGAAAAAACGACTTTCGAATCTATTAACAAAACGTCGGAAAAAGAAATCATCATATGCATAAATTTCTCTTTAAGGAGAATACATATAATCGACATAGAGTATTATAAATATACATATACAAGAGTGATATAAAAGAAAGTGTTAAAAAAGATTATCGGTTCATTAATAAAGAAATTGGATACTCAATAAGATTTAAAATTCCGGAGTTAAAGTTTATAAACCCGTAAAGATTTCTATAGTAAAACAATAACTAAAAGATTCAGTTAAGGTGAAAACTAGTTTCTTATTTAAGATATATTAAAGTTAAAAGAATTTATATAATTTTGAAAAATACGTGTTTGACTATACACACACACATACACACATATAAAGACGTGTCTTCATCCACCGACTCAGGGGTCCGACCTTTCAACACTACACGTCACTACCGACAAACTGTGAGAATAACTCCCCTTGACACTCAGAAGGCCCTCTTCCGTTACCGTGGGGTGAGGTCATGAGAACGGACCTTTTAGGGTACCTGTCTCCTCGGACCATCCGACGTGAGGTACCCCAGCACTTCCCAGCCTGTACTGACTCGCTGAAGTGAAACTGAAAAGTGAAGATACGCAACCTCTTCCTTTACCGTTAGGTGAGGTCACAAGAACGGACCTCTTAGGGTCCCTGCCCCCTCGGACCACCCGACGGCGGCAGATACCCCAGCGTGTCTCAGCCTGTGCTGACTTCGCTGAATCGTCATCGTCGTTGTCACTCAGAAGGAAAAATAAGTGTTGGTTTGTATACCAATAGTTCTCACGTCCCACAACGACTATGGTAAGGAAATTATAAGGAACGTACGAGACATCACAGGTTGAGAAACACTGGGGTACCTTATATCGAGTGGTCCGCGGAGACAGGTACCCTAAGAGGTCCGTTCTTATGACCTCACCCAACGGGAAAGAAAGAGGTCCCCTAGAAGGACTGGGTCCCTGGCTTGGACCCAGAGGGCTAACATCCGTCTACGAAATGACAGACTCGGTGGTCCCTTCAGTCACCCTTCATCAGTTTACGTGAGAAGAGTATTCATGTCAAGTCTTACCTTTAGAGAGAAAGGACCTGACAGGTACTAACTCCCGAGACAAACTCTAATTCTCGTTTCTGTTCTCAGATAAAAACGTGTCCACACTAACACTTCTCTTACGACGAGGGTAGAGATTTAATTTTTACAAAATCTACTCCCTCTGATTCCTCGTTGGTGTTCTCTCTCTTTATATAATGTGACCAGTCAAAAATCAATTCCGGTACACCTTCCCTAAAAGTGTCTCCGATAACGAAGGAATTGATTTTACCTCACATTTCTATTAGTAAGGTTTCAAGGAAATGTTTACAAGGAGAGAGAGAAGGTAAAGTGGTCTGAAACTTCAGGTTTCTGTTCTACTTGAAGGAATAGACAATAATGTCGTTTGGTCTTGGTTCGTGGTCTAAGACCCTATTACAATTACTATTTCTACAACCGATTATTTAGAGTAACTGACGTATCGCACGGTGTCACAAAGTCCTCGGGAAATTATAAATTCCTATACCGTCCATGACAAGTAACAGGAACTCATCTAAATGAAGAAGTAGGAATGGTCTTAGGGTTGTAAGACAAACAATCGTTACAAGGATCTCTTTTTACGCATGGAAGGGGTCTTAAAGTATCGAACCCTAGTCGAACTTGAGACAACATTAGTTATTCTACATTCGTAGAACTCGCTAAATAATGGGAAAGGATAAGTGATCACCTCTTCCTTTACCGTGGGGTGAGGTCATGAGAACGGACCTTTTAGGCAACTTGTCTCCTCGGACCGTCCGAGGTACTCAGGTACCCCAGAGTTTCTTAACCTGTGCTAACTCGCTGAAGTGATCTCAAAAGATGAAAAGGATTATTACGGTTTACAATCGCACAACCATGGAACTATGATGTACACAAAGTACACACACTTCAGTGAAGTCAGCACAGACGGAGAAAGACTGGGATACATGACATCGGGAGGTTCAAGGAGACAGGTACCCTAAGAGGTCCGTTCTTATGACCTCACCCAACAGTACGGGAGGAGGTCCCCTAGAAGGACTGGGTCCCTAGCTTGGGCTCCGAGGACACCAAGGACGTAACGTCCGTCTAAGAAATGGTGACTCGGTGTTCCCTTCAGGACTATCGTTTCTAGTTTTAGTGTGTAACATGGAGCCTATCTACTTTTTCTGTTTACTGCGTAAAGAGTAGATACTAGGTAGTTATCTTTCAGTTATGAATGTGTACCAGTCTTCAGTACGAACGAAGTGTTTACACAAGAATGAATTTATAAAGTCATCGTCTTTTCCTTTTGATCTTACTTTCGTGGACTTTAAAATCAAAATCAAATAACAGTGGAATATTGATTATTAATTATTCTCCAGTAGTACATAGTAAAATCAAAAATAACCTCAAAATATAAGTATATTCTTTTACATTATATTCCCATGTCGGACCATTTAAAAGTGTATTCGTTGTGGGAATATTGGTCGTGAGTCTAGTTCTTTGTCTCGTAATGGTCGGGAAGTCTCGAGGGAAATACTATGACTGGGTAATATTGTCATAAGACTAAAGATGGTCACATTTAATCGATACAGTCGAATACGTGGAATACCCTTACTATACAAATAACTGGTAAACTTATAGAAGATAACAGTTTACGGATGAAGTCCGAAAAGAGAAAAGATAGTTAAACAAACAAAAGAACAACTAAACTTCCTCTATAAAACTTTAGTTTTACTCGGGAAACTATCATATAAAATATCGATTATAAACGATTATATTATAAAAATATTAATTATTATAATTGAACCTATTGTATTATTATGACATTTATATAAGTGATCAATGGGAAATCACTAAACGATCGATAGGAAAATTGAGAACTTATGAAAATTACCGTTAAAATTATATGTAGTCAAAAAATTACTTCCCATCAACCAAATGTTTCAACACGGGTAGAGACGATATGTCTTTCACTGTGCTTTTTACTTACATATATACTTATATCTGATCAAAACTACGAATCGGTACTAACACAGGACAAATTCTTTACACATCGATTATGTTTCATTACTTGTTCAAAACATAAAAAAGGTATAATAAGAATGTAAGTCTAGACGTGAGACTGACGATAAATATATACTAGACTTCCGGTATTATGTGAAAAGGTATCCTTTTTACTACCTTACAGTGAATAACTTTACTTTCAGGAAATAGGAACCACGTATTTCCGTTTACAAAAGGTTAAAAATCACATTATGTTAAAGTCATAATTAAAATGGTGTCTTAAAATGAAACAGTGGGAGAGGTAGACGAATATAACAAGAGGAAATAAAGTCAAAAAGAAGACAAACATCTTAAAAAATTTTGCAAAATGTCAATAGTGTATAAATAATCAACCTACTACGTCAAAAGATTTGAAAACAAGATCAATGATTTTACTTAAAAAAAGTCTCCAAAAGAGGAGGAGAAACACGGGTCCTACGAAAGAAAAGATATACTACATGACACACATGTGAGCAATAATCAATTAAACTCTTAGTGAACCATACAACGGACAAAATACGTTAAGACCACATTGTTTACTTAATCTATAAGAAGAATGAAATCTAAGTCAGGAAGTGTACACGTTTGTCCATCTTAAACTTTTTGTAACTCTAGGAGTCACACGTGACGATTGTCTGAGAAGGACTAAGTTAAATAATTACATAATCAACATCCCTTTTTGTCAATTTTCTGTGTCACTCGGTTACCTCGAGGTTCAAGGATTGAGTCAATAAAAAGAACACTCTAGTAGACGAGTACCACTTAGAGATAACCATCTTAATCACTATCTTGTTTATTGTCACGATAATTTGTCGTGAGTAATTAAGACACTAAAGATTTCTATGTAAACCATCTTCCAAAATTTCGTCCTGTGTAAACCATATTCCCATCGTGTACTAAAAAAAAAAAAAAAATTAACCATTCCTAAAAAAGACTTGCTTCTACTTTTTTGTCCTTACTCTTTTCTGAAAGATTTTAGACAAGTGATGTAAACCCAACCGTTCGTGACACAAAGGTTACCGGTACCCAATGACTTTATGATATATCTGAAAAATGTGGAAACAACTGAATATCAATACCTTCTACTGTACTTACTCTTATGGTCAACTATAGGTTTATTGATAAAAAACATAGTTAAAAAGATTTTAATCCTCTTAAGGGACGGAGTAACTCCCTTACTCAATTCGTGTTAAATTTAGAAATTTTTATAGATCACAACTGGTGAAATACTCTTTGTGTTACATAACCCTTAAAATTACCTTCTTTCTTAAAACACAACCTTATTTGATTTCAAAGTGTCCTTCTGGAATTGTTTCATGAACCCCTGGATAGAGTGATTGTTACTATCCTTTCTCCTCATTCTCTCCTTTCTTCTTTTTCTTTCTCCCTCCCACCTTCCTTTTCTTTCCCTTTATCTTCCTATCCTAATTACTCAAATACTTACTTATTCATAAAAGTTTATATGGGTAGAAGTAACACTTTAGGTACACTACAACTGAAAGAGAAGATAAAAATTTTTTTCTATATTGAGTGGGAAAGTTATAAAATAACGTAGGGATCGTTACTTGTGGTTTCTTAACTACGAAAACTTGACACCAGAACCTCATCTGAGAACTCTCAGGGAACCTGACGTTCCTCTAGGTTGGTCAGGTAGTTAGGATCCACAAGTGACCATCCTGATTAAGACTTCGACTTTGAGGTTATGAAACCGGTGGACTACGTTTCTCTACTGATTAAACTTTTCTGGGACTACGACCCTTTCTAACTCCCGTCCTCCTCTTCCCCTGCTGTCTCCTACTCTACCACCCTACGGTAGTGACTGAGTTACCTGTACCCAAACTTACCTGAGGTCCTCAACCATTACCTGTCCCTCCGGACCGCACGACGTCAAGTACCCCAGTGTTTCTCAGTCTGTACTGACTCTCTGACTTGACTTGACTTGACTTGATCGTTAATAATCATTGCAGTCAGTATTTATAAAGAAATGAGTTATTTATAAACAACTTGTGAATGATAAACAACCCATGACACGACTAATGACTCTTGAAGTTATTTGTTTTCCTTACTTTTCTATACAAAGTCTTTTTCACTTCATTTCTTTGTCTTTCACTCGAGTTTCTGACACTTCTCCTCCTTTACTCACTTTTGCACTGTCCTCCCTATACGACTAAAAACCTTTTCCGATGTTGTGGAGAGTAACATGAAAGGTTCTAACTCATGTTCATAGACAAGGAAGTAGAGACTGAGTGTTTAGTTTCGTTAAAGGTTTCGTATTTGTGTCGTTATATGCAAATCCATGTGTAGGATACGTCGTCCTATCTAAAGAGTTAGAAAAACTTCTAGGTTCTTATAATACAATCACTACGGCGAGTGTAGTTCCCGGTCTTACGGAGGGATAATGAAAGAGATAGAACACGAGATTAAAGGAGCTATAGAAAAGAGAACCCCTTTTACACACCGATTTTTCCTCGATTCCTACAAAGTCTTAGGGTGATGTTAGTCATTTTTTATAAAGATGACGATAAACCTATAAATCTCCTGATCGTACAGAGAAATGTCTTAATTCCTAATAACTAAAAGAACTCAGTGTTGTATACGGAAAATAAGATTGTGAACTGTAAAACGGGACTTTACACACAGTGGAAGTCGATACCCTTAACACTAAGTAAGGTGACTGAAAGGTCAACTGAGTGATAAAGTCCCGAAAGAAGAATGACAACGAAGGTCCTTCCGGTCTAACTTGATGTGTACGAGTCTAAAACCTCGAACTGTAATCGTCTAAATTTTTATTTATATTGTCAACCAGATTCTGTATAATTCTGTTTCTATCCGTTGAAATTTTAGAGTAACTCCTAATCGAAAGACTCTCCATGGTCTCTAGAGTCTTATTGAGGGATTTACCATTGCTCCTAATTTTCCATGTAAATCCCGAAAGATTTTCTGTGACTAAAATTTCGATTTTTCTTTATTTAAAAACTATCTAAACTGTCACATTCTTTCCATCATACAATCTTATTTTGTATGTTCATTTATACTTTCAGTTTTATAGTACATTCTACAGTTTTATTAAGATCGTTTGTTTTTATTTCGATTCAATTACCTTTTTTTACCAGTTTTCTATCCTTGTTCGTATACTTGTTCCAACTACTGTCTCACGGTTATATGTCTCTTTTGCAACGAGCTTTCGTGATCCCTAGTCATTTTACAGATATCTATTTCACGTAAACCTAACAATTTTACTTTTTCCGACCATTAAGAGTTAAAAATCTCCCACGCTTCATATGGAAGAGTGAGGGACAACCAACTTCATATTGGTAAATATGGTAAACTTACCTTTCAACAGTGAAATAGTTTTTTTAAAATTTACATGGAACAAAACTTTTATCGGTAAGGTCAAGTCTTTAAAGTAATGTCATCTGTACAGGAGTATGTACGTTTTCAGTTAGATGTTTCAACATATTTCTGTTGTGAGAAATCCTATCGTGTCATTATCTTTGTTTATGAATAATTCCATTTGTATTAATTATTATCTTGTAAAGTCTCATGATGTGTCCGTAATATTTCTTACTTGACCTGGTGAACGGTCCACCGTGTCACCATTTCTTAGGAGGATGTTACGTCCTCTGTTTCCTCTGTTCTAAACTAGGGACCTAGTCCTTCTAGAAGACCTCTTCCTTTACCGTTGGGTGAGGTCATAAGAAGGGACCTTTTAGGGTTCCTGTCTCCTCGGACCGTCCGATGTCAAGAACTCCAGAGTTTCTCAGCCTGTACTTTCTTTTGAAACCTTGTCCTCTTAATAAACATAAAAAGAGTGAAAATACAACTCTGATTGTGTGACCTTGGTTGTAAAATAACTGTACTCTTTCTTGGTACTTTTTAACTGTTACGAAGAGTGAAATAAAGATATAACGTTAACCCTAAGAATCATAAGGGTATTAAGGGTTTTAAGAAGAGTCGGTGTAGTTGGTTACTACGTGAAGAAGGAACAGGAAAAGAAGAAAAGAAATAGGTAGAAGGAGGGAAGAGGAAGGGAAGTAAAGGGAGTAGAGAATGACGAGAGACTGAGAGGAAGATCTACTCAGATCTAAACGAGAACACTGACGAGGGGGTGACACAGGGGGGAAGAAGGGTGTTCTCTCTATGACGTGTCCACGTCGGGGCAGACAGGGTCACACGGAGAGAGTCCTGCGTCATCATGTGTCACCACAGAGAGTCCCACTGGACCCCGTCCTGGTTCCACGATCTGAAAGACAGACTTCGCTACCAGTCTCTCCGGTACGACGACCAGTGACACGGAACATTCGGTACTTACTGTATGACACCTGAGACCCTAAAACGACTATGGTTACATATATGAGTAAGATGGTTACCATCTCACCAATGTTCCGTCCCAATGTAGGACAGGAAGTCGTATTAGGTACCTCGACCCGACCCACCAGAATCGTAGTCAGTGTCAGGGACCCCCAATTCTTTAGTTTAATCAAGGTCTCATGTTTATTCGCATTAAGATACCTAGTTCACATATTGAGAGAGTATTGACAGACCGGGATTGGGGATGAGGACACAAAGATAAATACAGGACCTTTTTATAATAACCACAAGTTATAACCTGACGTTCTTCTAGTTTGGTCAATAGGTTTTCCTTTACTTGGGATTTATAAGTAACCTTCCTGACTACGACTTTGACCTCGAGGTTATTAAACATGTGGACTACTCTTCTCGACTGAGTAACTTTTTATGGGACTACGACCCTTTTTAACTTCTGTTTTCCTTTTCCCCCGCAATCCCCTACTCCACCAATTTGTCACAGTGGTAGAGTTACCTGTAATTAAACTCGCATAAGGTCTTCTATTATCACCTGACTCCTCGGACCGTGTGACGACAGGTAAACCAGTATTTTCAACCTATGTTGAATCACTGACTTTTTGTTGTTTTAATACCTCTGGTTTCTATATACCGTTCTTAGTCTCTAGGTATCCGAAACAAGGTACCCAGGAACCGAGTTATTTGGGTCTATAAAGGATGTTGGACGAATGACGATTCCTGAGAAGACCTTAGTATCGGCTCCAAATTGGACAGTACATCTTCAAACACAGGGATCGTTTAGGTACTAACCAAGAGTTAAGGTAGTGATATCACGACTTATTTCGTGTCCCTCTCCTCATCGCTCGTTTATTGAGAAACACCAGGAAACGGGAGTTCAGTAGGGAACATCTGTGTCTTGTGAATGGGTTCCAGTCTTTGTGACAATGAGGTCAGTGGTCGGAGTATGAAGTCCCTGTTTGGTCCTAGTACCCGAGTCTCAAGTCCGAACCCAGACTAGGAACCGAATTCCTCCAAGGTCTCTTGTCTCCGTTGTCGACGATCATTTCTGAATGTTGGTCACGTCTATAGCGACACAACAACGATCCTGGAAGAGTCGGTTACTAGTTCGTTAGGGAATAGATCCAGAAGGAGGGGACAAAATCAGTACAGGGGTTTTCTACCACTTTGTAGGGGTCGAGTGTCACTTTAGTACAGACTTCAAATTACAGACGGAGACCTTTTCCTTATGGTTAGTGTTACTACACAGATACGTGTTGGTAACCAGAAAGTAAACAAAGAATTCTTTAACCGACTACGAGGTACTTCGAACGTCTCGTATTATAAATTAGGGTCTTTTTACATGACTCGAGACACATCATTCTATTACTTTTAAAGGTAGGTGTAAGGTCTTTTACATTCCTTCTAAGTTTTCATCCGTCACTACACGAGACCCTCTACCTTTTTTTATTGCCGACTCTGATTTTCGATGTGTAGGACCTCGAACCTCGAGAACATTCACAAGAACCTTAGTACGTAGATAGTGGTAGATCCATCTGTAAAAAGTACGTAGACAAGAATTATATGATTGACTAACTGTATCTATCTCAAGTGGAGTAGGAGAAACTTGTCACCAGGTATTAGGAGTATAAGGGATACGACTACGAACACCCACAACATATCGTTCCTACGATTCCGTCTCCTTATCTGTCTTTCCGTCCGTTTCATCCACCCCCCACCCCACCTCCACCCACACTCATTATATTTTTCAGTCTCCTCCCTTTTTTCGCACATTCCTTATCTTTTCACTTCCCTATTAGTCTCGTCCCTTTATCCTTTCGTCACAAATCCCTCCATGTACCTTTCCCGAATCCGATAAACCGATTCTAGGGGAATTAGGAACTGGTGTGTGTCAGTTGTTCCCTATTTTTCGAGTTCAACACATTTCTTCTACTTTCGTACAGTAAAAGGAAAAAAACCCGTGTAGTTACCTTTTGTGTAAAGGGAGGGAAAGAGGGTCTTTGTGACAAAAGTCTACTTAGTCGGAGGAGAACACTGACTTATCTTCTTGACGTCTCGATTTGGACGTGGTTTTCAGTCGTTCGTTGAAAAACTTTTCGAGGAGTTTAAACTTCCATTTACCCGAAGGGTTCACCACACTCACCATTTCTTGAGTGGACGGTTACGTCCTCTGAATTCTCTGGGTACAAGTTAGGGACCTAGTCCTTCTAGGGGATCTCTTCCCGAATCGTTGGGTGAAGTCATAAGAACGGACCCCTCGGACCACCCGATGTTAGGTACTGAGGGTCTCAATCTGTGCTAACTTTGTTGAATGGTGTGTTATGTGTGTTGAATGAACATTATGAAGACATGAGTAGACATAAAAGAACCAAGATTTATAGGGTATCTTCTAAAATTAATAGAAACGAAAGTCAAGTCAAGTCAAGTCAACGAGTCAGTACAGGTTGACACGCTGGGGTACTTGGCGTCGTGTGGTCCGGAGACGTCAGTATGCTAAGAGTAAACAACTAGAGAAAAAGTAAACAGAGATTGGAAGGATACAAATTTTAAATGAAGTTTCGGGTACATTAAGTTATAAATATTCTCAAACTATGTATCATCCGTGAGTTCTTAATGTACCAAAGACTCACTCGGCTACTTAGTAATAAGTACTTAAACTACTCTTTAACGTAATTTGTTGACAAATTTAATGAGACTTTTGTTAGAAGGTTGAAATACCCTACGTACGGTTTATTTTCTGAGACTATCATATTTGTCTCCCAATAATAACACTTCTTACTTGTTATCTTATATTTGTTATTTAGGTTCAGATCGTACCTCCTTTTAACATGACTTCTGTATCCTCATTACAATGTGATTAGTACGAAACAAGTAAATTGTTTATAAGTATTTATGAACGACCTTCGTAACAACAAGTCAGAGATTCAGTACAGACTGAGAAACGTTGGGGTACTTGGTGTCGTGTGGTGTTAAAGAACAGGAAGAGACAGAGGTTCTCAAAAAAGTTCGGGTACAGGTAACACACCTACGACAGTAGGTTAATAGAGTAGGAGACAGTGGGGGAAGAGGAAGACGGGAGTTAGAAAGGGTCGTAGTCCCAGAAAAGGTTACTCAGCCGAGAAGTGTAGTTTACCGGTTTCATAACCTTGAAGTCGAAGTCGTAGTCAGAAAGATTACTTATAAGACCCAACTAAAGGAAATCCTAACTGGGTAAACTAGAGAAACGACAGGTTCTTTGAGAGTTTCCAGAAGACGTCGTGGTGTTAATCTTTCGGAATTAAGAAGTCGTGAGTCGGAAGAAATCCCATGTTGAGAGTGTAGTCATACTGATGACCTTTTGGTATCGAAGTTGAGACATCTCGAAACAACCGTTTCACTACAGAGACGAAAAATTATACGACAGATCCAAACTGTATCGAAAGGAAGGTTCCTAGTTCACAGAAAATTATAGTACCAACGTCTGTAGAAGACGTCAATAAAACCTCGGTTTCTTTTATTTTAGACAGTGGCGATGGTGAAAAGGGGGTAGATAAACGTAATTCACAACCCTGGGGTCTACGGTGCTAGAATCAAAAAATTTTAAACTCAAACAGTCACAAGAGGAAATGAGAGTAGTTCTTCGAGAAATCAATGAGAAGAGAAAGACAGTAATCTCACCATAGTAGACGTATACACTCCAACAACCATAAAGAGGACTGTTAGAACTAAGGTCGAACACTAAGTAGGTTGGGTCGTAAAGTGTACTACATGAGACTTATATTAAATTTATTCGTCCCACTGTCATGTGTCGGAACTACATAACGAAAGGGTTAAAACTTAGTCAAACAACAAGGTACAGACCAAGATTGACAACGAAGAACTGGACGTATGTCCAAAGAGTCCTCCGTCCATTCCACCAGACCATAAGGATAGATAAATTCTTAAAAGGTCAAAGAAGGCTAGCTAGGTGTATCAGTTTCCGAAATCGTATCAGTTGCTTCATCTTCATCTACAAAAGACCTTAAGTAAACGAAAAAGATACTAGGTCACTTACCAGATCACCAAAAGGGATGAAAGAAGTCGAATTCGGACTTAAAACGTTATTACTCGAGTACTAGACTCGGTGTCAGTCGAGGTCTAGAACAAAAACGACTGACACATCTCAAAGAGGTAGAAACCGACGTTTGATATATTAGTTAAACTAAAGACATAATTGGGAGACCACTATAAGTACACATCCCACCCGAGAACACAACAACCTTCTCCCACAAAAGATACTGGTCACACAAAAGAACCGTTTTGAGATACTGGTCACATAAAAGAACCGGAAAGGGACGAAGTAAAACATGAGGTTCCGGTTTGAACGGACAATAAGACCATAGAGAACTGAAGGACAAAGGTAAGGGGATAGTACTTTTCCTGTAGATAAAAACCACCATAAAGATCTTCCAGAATATCTAGAAGTATCTTGACAAGAAGTATCTAGGCAAATCCAAGGTCAAATTTGGGTAGTACAGTGGTAGTGACTCTGTAGGTCAGTGGGACAAGACCCAGTTCACGAAGGAGTATGGGTTTAGAAGAGGTTCCTCGGGAGATTTATCATGTGAGTCCTACTGTTATTTTCAAATTCTACGAAAAGTGTCAATCCTTTCAATACAGAGTAAAGAGTTTCTAATTTTTTAACCTTGTCATTTTAGACAGAGTATCCCAAAATTATAAATTGAATCTATTACTTAGCCTTTACGTAGGATGTCACGGACTGTATATCATTCGAATTATTTATGGTTGAAAGATACAAGATGATTTTGGAGGAAAGGTAATTACAGGTCCCGACACTGGACTAAAAAGTGGAGGTGTAGTCAAGTCATTACCTGCGAAGATCCTTTAAATAAATTAGTGAACAAAAGGACCTCTATCAGTAATAAAAAGGGATAAGAAAACCACACTATCGGTCGATCGATGTAACTATGTGAGTCCCACGACTTTTCTGTGGCTACCTTGCCACTCCAAACTGAAACTAAAGGTATTTTTATCACTTTAGTTCCTGTGGAACTTACAAATGATCGACGACGACGACGACGATTTAGTGAAGTCAGCACAGGCTGAGACACACTGGGGTATCTGCCGTCGGGTGGTCCGAGGGGGCAGGGACCCTAAGAGGTCCGTTCTTGTGACCTCACCCAACGGTAAAGGAGGAGGTTACGTACTTTCACTTTTCACTTTCCCTTCAGTGAGTCAGCACAGGCTGAGAATCGCTGGGGTACCTGACGTCGGATGGTCCGAAGAGGTAGGTAAGGATTATTACGGTTTACAGTTACCCAATCATGGAACGATTATGTACTCACGTACGTATGATTCAGTGAAGTCAGTACTTCGCTGAGATACCTGAGAAAGACTAGGACACCTGACATCGGACGGTCCGAGGAGACAGGTACCCTAAGAGGTCCGTTCTTATGACTACACCCGACGGTATGGGAGAGGTCCCCTAGAAGGGCTGGGTCCGTAGCTTGGACTCTGAGGACGCCGAGGACGTAACGTCCGCCCAAGAAATGGCGACTCGGTGGTCCCCTCAGGATTATGATATATGGTTTCCCGTTTTCAGTGTAAACATAGGGTCTCTCTACTTTTTCTGGTTATTGTGTAAAGAGTAGATACCAGATAATTCTCTTCCGAATGGGTACCAGCCTTCAGTACGAACAAAGTGTTTACACAAGAATGAATTTATAAAGTCCTCGTCATTTCCTTCTGATCTTACTTTCGTGGATTTAAAGTCAAAATCAAGAACAATGGAATATTAATCATCCTCCAGGAGTACATAGTAAAATCAAAAATAACCTCATAATATAAGTACATTCTTTTACATTATATTCCCATGTCGGATCATTTTAAAGTACTTTGGTTGTGAGAATATTGGTCGTGAGTCTAGTTCTTTGCTCGTAATGGTCGGGAAGTCACGAGAGAAATACTATAACAGGGTGTATATTGTTATAAGACTAAAGACGGTCACATTTAATCGATGTAGTCGAATACATAGGATATCCTTACTGTACAAATAACTGATAGACGTATAGAAGACAACAGTTTTTGGATGAAGTCTGAAAACAGAAAAGATAGTTAAACAAACAAAAGAACAACTAAACTTTCTCTATAAAAATTTAATTTTACTAGGGAAACTACTACATACACTAGCTATAAACTATTATACAATAAAAACTATTAGTTATAATTTAAAGTATTCTATTATTATGACATTTATATAAGTGATCAATAGGAAATTATCTAAAAGGTCAATAGAAAAATTGAAAACTTTATTAAAATTATATCTAGTCAAAAAATTACTTCGCATCAACCAAATGTTACAACACGGGTAGAGACGACATGTCTTTTCACTGTTTTTACTTACATATATACTTATATCTAAGCAAAACCACGAATCGCTATGAACACAGAACGAATTCTTTACCCATAGATTGTGTTCATTACTTGTTCAAGACTTAAAAAAGATAATTGAAGTACGTAATAAGAATGTAAGTCTGGACGTAAGACTGACGATAAATATTTAGGAAATAGGAACCGTGTACCTACGTTTACAAAAGGTTAAAAATCACATTATGGAAAGGTCATAGTTAAAATAGTGTTTTAAAATGAAACAGTGGGAGGCGTAGACCAGTATAGTAAGAGGAAATAAAGTCCAAAAAGAAGATAAAAATCTTAAAAAGAAATGGAAAAGATCAATAGCACATAAATAAGGTACCCACTAGACCAAAAGACTCAAAAACAAGATTGATGATTTTACTTAATAAAAGACTTCAAAAGAGTAGTAGAAACACGGGTCCTACGAAAGAAGAGATACAAGACGTAACACATATGTGAACAATGAGCAAATAAATTTTTAGTGAATCACACAACGGTCAAAATACGTTAAGATCACATTACTTGTTTAATCTATAAGAAGATTGAAATCTAAGTTAGGGAGTCTACACGTTTGTCGATCTTAAACACTTTGTAATCTTAGGAGTCACACGTGACGGTTGTTAGAGAAGGACTAAGTTAAATAATTACATAATCGATGTCCCTTTTTGTCAATTTTCTGTGTCACACGGTTACCTCGAGGTTCAATGATTGAGGATAATAAAAAGAGTACTCTAGTATATGAGTACTTAGAGATAACCATCTTAATCACTATCTTGATTGTTGTCAAGACAATTTGTCGTGAGTAATTAAGACATTAAAGATTTCTATTCAAGTCATCTTACAAAATTTCGTCCTGTACAAACCATATTCTTACCGTGAACTATAAAAAAAGAAAAACCATTCCTAACAAAGACTTGTCTCTACTTTTTTATCTTTAGTTTTTTCCGAAAAATTTTAGACAAGTGATGAAAACCCAACCGTTCGTGACACGAAGGAACCCGTAGTCAAGTCAAGTCAAGTTAAGTCAGCGAGTCAGTGCAACTTGGGAAACTCTGGGGTACTTAACGTCGTGTGGTCCGGAAGGACATGTAGTGGTTGAGAGCCTCAAGTAAGTTTGAGTACAGGTAGCTCAGCCACTACGATAGGTCGGTAGTGTAGGAGACAGCAGGGGAAGAGGAGGACGGGGTCTCAGAAAAGGTTACTCAGTTGAGAAGTGTACTCCACCGGTTTCATGACCTCAAAGTCGAAATCGTAGTAAGGAAGGTTTCTTATGGGTCCTGACTAAAGGAAGTCCTACCTGACCGACCTAGAGGAACGTCAGGTTTCCTGAGAGTTCTCAGAAGAGGTTGTGGTGTCAAGTTTTCGTAGGTAAGAAGCCGTGAGTCGAAAGAAGTGTCAGGTTGAGAGTGTAGGTATGTACTGGTGACCTTTTTGGTATCGGAACTAACTGTCTGGAAACAACCGTTTCATTACAGAGACGAAAAGTTTTACGATAGATCCAACCAGTATTGAAAGGAAGGTTCCTCATTCGCAGAAAATTAAAGTACCGACGTTAGTGGTAGACTTCACTAAAACCTCGGGGGGTTTTACTTCAGACTGTGACAAAGGGGTAGATAAAGGGTACTTTACTACCCTGGTCTACGGTACTAGAATCAAAGACTTACAACTCGAAATTCGGTTGAAAAAGTGAAAGTGAAAAAGTGAAAGTAGTTCTCCGAAAAATCAAGAAGAAGTGAAAGACGGTATTCCCACCACAGTAGACGTATAGACTCCAATAACTACAAAGAGGACCGTTAGGACTAAGGTCGAACACAAAGAAGGTCAGGTCGTAAAGAGTACTACATGAGACGTATATTCAATTTATTCGTCCCATTTTTATATGTCGGAACTGTGTTATCATCCTACGTTTAAGATAAGTTCCAGGGTATCTGATATTTGATCCTCTGTGACCATGTGTAGGTCCCTGTATTTTGTTCCACATTTAAAGTACCAGATTTCCATAACTTTAGGATGTCAGACAAAAGATTAGTGGAACCTTAATACAATCTTTAGTGATAGTTTTCCATAAACTTTTATTGGTGTATAAAAGGTCACGTTACACTGTAAATGATTCTCTCTATAAACTGAATCGGACTGGTAGAAAAATATACGAATAAAGGAATGGTGTATCGAGAGACTACTTCACAGACACATTTAGATAGCAGGTCAAAAGTTGATCTAACAAAAGAAGGACGACTCAGATCTTCCAAGTAACAAAAGACTTGTGTTAGAAAACTACTTTTACATAAAACGTTTATAAAGGACAGTAAGACACCAAATAGAAAAAGGAAGAGAATTGTCACAGAAAAACGTCTCGTTTGTAAAAATTAAAACTACTTTAGATTCAAACAAGTACCTAGTACGAGAACCACAGTACAGTTTTAAGAAAAACAGATCGGGATCCAGTACTTCTATAAGAGAATACAAAAAGAATTTTCTGAACCGTTAAAATGTAGAATGTGAACCTACATACCAAGTAAAACTCCGACATGGGTGTAAAAACATATTCCACACTATAAATCCGGCTCAAAGTTAATAAAGGGTTCTTATAGGTTAACAGGGTTGTAGTAAACGAGTATTCTGACACAACGGAGGTAACTTAACAGAAACGTGAAACAGTTTTTTTATTTAGAAGGGATGAACACATTTAAATGAAGATATGTGAATGAGTAACTGTATTTGAACAATTAATATAAGAAAATAATGGGAAAATTGTAATATCTTGAACATCTTATTGAAAGAAAAATCAATGAACATAAATATTAAACACAAAAAAAGAAAAAGGGAACTTTTAAGATGGATCTTTATAAATTTAGAATAACTAGTAACATTGTTTTAATTGAAACATAAAGTATCGATAAGGATATCGAAAGAGACATAAAGTGGTTAGGTTGTAAAATAATAAATGAAGAAAGTCAAATACAACACAAATTAAGTGAAAAGATAGTAGAAAGCGACTTTCGGATCTACTATCAAAAAGTTCGAAAAAAGAACTCAATTTATTGGTAAAATTTTCTATTTAAAGGAAAATACATAATAAAATCGACGTAGAGGATGTATAAATATATTACACGAAAGTGTTATAAATGAAAGTTTTATAAAAGATTTCAGTATCATTAACAAAGAAATCGGATACCAATAAAAATTCAATCACATACATAAGGTTTATAAACTTTCAAAGATGTCTGTAGAGAAACATGATCTATAAGACATAATAGAGGTAAAACTTCTTATTTAAAATATATTAAAGTCAAAAGAATTTATATAATTCTAAAAATACTGGTTTGTCTAACACACACACACACACGAACACATAAAGTAGATGTGTCGTCCCACACCGACGTCGAGTCGACGTCCAAACCCATGTCCAACGTCCCCTCGTGGACCGTGAACGACGTGTCTACATCCACCGACTCAGAGGTCCGACCCTTCAACGCTACACGTTACTCTCGACAAACCGTGAGAATAACTCCCTTTGACACTTTGGAGGTAGAAGGTAAAGTAAGTATTGACTTGTATACCGATAGTTCTTACGTCCAGGAAATCGTCCTATAACGGTCACGGTGTCCTCTATCAGTTTGTGTGGGAAAGTATTGGTGTCAAGTCTTACCTTTAGAGAGGAAGAACCTGACAGTTTCTGACTCCCGAGACAAAGTGGACGAGAACTAGTGAAAAAAGGACGACAACAGGTGAGTGGGGATGAATTTCTCTAATTTTTCATCAATCAAGGTGTCTGTAGATAAAGAAAGAACCTCAAAGACAGACGTACTCGAACAAACATTAGGTCAAAAGACCCAGGTGAATTAACTACTCTATAGGATCCGAAAGAGGAGGTGTTGAGTGTCGGATCAACTTCGGTGTCTTCGCTTTTACTACGGGGCACAAAACAGGTAGCAAAGACCGTAGTCACGAGTCACCGTTGAGTTCAAGGAGAAGATGAGAAGAGTCGGTCGATCTTGAGATTCAAGTATAGACGAAATTCAGAAAGTCATCCGGGGTGGGAGAGTGTTTGACCTATTATAGAAATAACCTCACTAAAGTAAATTAAGGAAAGTGAAAAATTGTAAAAACTCAAGTGGCACACATGAATCAGTGAGTCATTCAGGCTGAGAAACTCTGGGGTACGTGACCTCGGACGGTCCGAGGAGACAGGTACTCTAAAGGGTCACAAAGGGTTCTTATGACCTTACCCAATGGTAAAGGAGGAGGTCTCCTAGAACGGTTGGGACCCTAGTTTGGGTACAGAAGATGTAGAGGAGGTAACCAACCGTTTAAGAAATGGTGACCCTTCGACACCAGTTTATAAATAAAATTAAGATAGGAGAATAGTTGATGAGACGATCAAGGGTCAATCTTCAAAGATCACGTCTTCCTCTATGTACAACTCTTCCTTTCTATTTCTGGTTTCAGGTATTAGACATCCCGGTTTTCCACAGACACCAATTTTGACATGACTATTTCCACTCATTGTAATTCGTAACGTCTACGGGACACCACCGGAGTGTCACACTGACACCGACCTCCTCCCCGACTCGGGGTGCCTCCCAAACACATGTCCGACGTCCACGGACCCCTAGTGACACGACGTGTCGTGTCTTCATTCACGGACTCAGACACCAGACGCTTCTCCTTTACACGTCACTCGACGCCGGAAGAAATCCTTGACAGCACCGTAAATTAGAAGGTAGGACGAAACAGGGACTTCTTTACATTTTGTCCACCTACTACGCCGGGGGTCCCAAGACTTCTATGGTTAAGTGTGAGACACTCCTTCACCTTTTTAATGTCACTTCGCACATCGACCGAGGGAGGACCTCTGAGTCCCGACCCCCTGAGACGAGGTGTAGGTGAGGAGCGTGTGGACTACTCCTTTCTCTTTCAGTGACCACTCCCAGTGACATTGAGGATGATTTGGGACTTTCACGGGAGGGGTAGGGGTATCTACTACTCTTCCTATTTTTCAGACGTCCTGAACAGTCGAGGAGAGGGAAGGAGTTGTTATCTCGTCGCGGAGTAAGGAAGTCTAGGGGACACCCAGTCGGGGTTGAGTGTCGTTTGGACCCGTTTGTCTTCGGGGTCGTGTCACGGACGATCGGGGAAGTACTACGAAGGAGAAGAACAACCCTGTAAAAGTGACGTTCTATGAATTGATTTGGGACTCCCTCACTCACAGTATTCAGCAAGGACGAGGACGTCGGTTAGTCGAGTGGGTTGTTTAGGACGAGTCCACTGTGACTGTCCTGCGGGGTGGGAGGGTGACGTTGGTTGAGTCTTACACACCCGTCCCCATCTCACTCTCTTCCTTTATCCAGTAATAAAATACTGAATTCCCTATGAAAGACTCTTGTAAAACCTCTTCCGTCTGGGACTAATCCTTAAACCCTCTTAAAATCCCCTTTCTTTCGTTTTTAATTAATATATCGGGGTAGGAAGAGAGTGTACCGTACCTACGTCATCTAAGAAGGAATTACTTTATGACAAAGAGTGTTCACGACTCCTACTTCGAAAACGAAGAAAATACGTGAATGAACACCAAGACTTCCGACGAGTACTTAGCCGTACTAGTCTTCAACGAAGATAACCGACCTTGTGAAACGAGATAATTTGTCATAATAAAATTTTTAAATAAAAAATTTTAATTAAATAAAGATTAACCTCCTATTAACGAAATGTTATAACACAACCAAAAACGGTATGTTACTACACTTAGTCGGTCTTCATATGTATACAGGGGAGGAAAACTCAGAAGGGGGGTAAGGAGATCCAACAGTGCCTCGAGATACAACTCGAGGGACGTAGTATGTCGTTGAAGGGTGATCGATAGAGAAAATGTATACCATTTCGTATATAAAGTTACGGTGAGAGAGTTAAAAAGGGTGAGAGAGGGAGGGGATGACACAGGTTTCAGACAAGAGATACAGACACAGAGATAAAAACGGGGTGTTTATCCCAGGTAGTTGTCTACTTGTCTATTTCTTAAACGGTGTGAATATATGTTACCTTATAAAGAGTCGGTATTTTTTTTTTTTCGTAAACTCTGTCAAGATCAGTCCACCTATTCGGATCTCGGACAATTTGTCTCACTGCATTCGGTCTTTCTCTTTTTTTTAATATATAATCACGTATATATACCTACGATATTTTTACCATGACTATTGTAATTTTCAATATATATAAATAAAATCTGAGTCGGACGTAACTCTCGTTATAATCAATAGAATTGGTGGTCCACCTGTAACTTTTAACTTAACATTATCAAAATAAAAATAATTTCACTTTCACTTATTCAATAAAAAAATTTAAAGATAACATTTGTGTAAAAATTTGACAACTAATGATCAAAACATAATACGAAAAATTAAAATCATCCGATAAAATCTCTTTTTATTCACGAAAACTTTGGTATACTTCTGTTAAAATCAAACACGAGAATAGAGTCTGAGACATTTATTATAGCTAAGAGACAGTCATCTAAACCCCCATTTTCCCTACCTTCTACTTCTGGACATATAAAAGTGACGGAACTTTCATTTCACTAGACGTCTGTGATTGCAAGTCTACCTGTCAAGTTCTTACCAAGTCATCATCGTCGTGCATCCGGATCGACGAGGTTCCGTACACGCTAGAATCAAGAGGTTGGTCCCTGCCTTGGACACAGGGAACGTGACCGTCCGTCTAAGAAATGGTGACTCGGTGGTCCCATTCGGGGTGTACGACGAACGTACGGACGTACGATTCAGCGAAGTAGTACAGACTAAGAAACGTTGAGATTTCTGACATCAGACAGTCCGAGGGGACAGGTACCCTAAGAGGTCTCTTCTTATGACCTTACCCAACGGTAGGGGAGGAGGTCCCCTAGAAGGACTTGGTTCTTAACTTGGACCCAGAGAACGTCGAGGACGTAACGTCCACCTAAGAAATGACGATTCGGTGCCCCCTTGGGGGTACACGACGAATCCCTAATAGTTTAACTACTTTTACGGAATGTTTCCGTCCCAAAGGTCTGGACGGATCTTTCACTTTTTAATAATAAGTGAATTAAAAACAAAGAAAGTTTTTTGAAGAAGTACCCTTTATACTTACAAGATCTGATCGTTGTTATTGTAAAGTCTAGAAAGAGTCTCTCTCGTTAAACAAAGACCATTCGCCTTGTTGACATTGTGTAGTCTCAGATCTGAACCGGAACCTCGGTTTACTCTCTTCGGAAACCATGTTCCTCTTAATAAACATACAAAGGGTGAAGAATACAACCCTGATCGTGTGACTTTGGTTGTAAACTAACTGTACTCCTCCTCGGTATTTATAATAATTATGGAGAATGAAATAACGATACAATTTTAATAATAAGACTGTACGGAGTTTTAAGAAGAGTCTAAGTAGTCATTTGATCCACGAATAAGGAACAGGAAAAAGAGAAGAAAAGAAATACGTAGAAGAAGGGAAAGGAAAGGGAAGTAAAAGGAGTAGAGAATGACGAGAGACTGAGAGGAAGATCTACTGAGATCTAAACGAAGACACTGACGAGAGGGGTGAGACAGGGGTGAAGAAGGGTGGTCTCTATAACGTGTCCACGTCGGGGCAGACAGGGTCACACGGAGAGAGTCCTGCGTCATCATGTGTCGCCACAGAGAGTCCCACTGGACCCCGTCTTGGTTCCACGACCTGAAAGACAGACTTCGCTACCAGTCTCTCCGGCACGACGACAAGTGACACGGAGCATTCGGTACTTACTGTATGACACCTGAGACTAACCCTAAAACGGCTATGGTTACATATATCAGGAAAGGTGGTTGGCATCTCACCAATGTTCCGTCCAAA
The DNA here is from genome assembly GCF_002263795.3 of Bos taurus. Taxonomy (NCBI): domain Eukaryota; kingdom Metazoa; phylum Chordata; class Mammalia; order Artiodactyla; family Bovidae; genus Bos; species Bos taurus. Next base: position 24,467,245 of record NC_037337.1, read on the forward strand.
TGTAGGAGAGGAAGTCGTGTTAGGTACCTCGACCCGACCCACCAGAATCGTAGTTAGTGTCAGGGATTTCCCAGTTCTTTTATTTTAATAGGGGACTGTTGTTTAGTCACATTAAGACACCTAGTTCCCGTGTTGTGAGGGGTTTGACAGACCTGGATGGGGATGAGGTCACAAAAATAGATACAGGACTCTTTATAATAACCACGAATAAAATATCCCTGGTTTCTGTGTGCCGTTCTTAGACTCTTGAGATATCCGAAATAGAGTCCCAGGAACCGAGTTATTGGGGTCTCTCAAGAAGGTTGGACGAATGACGATTCCAGAAAAGGCGTAGTACCGATACTTAATTGGACAGTACATCTTTAAACATGAGGGATCTGTTACGTATCTAGACAAGAGTTAAGGTAACGATATTACGACTTATTTTGTGTCCCTCTCCTCATCTGTCGTTTACTGGGAATGCCAAGGAACCGGAGTTTCAGTAGGGAACATCTGTGTTTTGTGAATGGGTTCCAGTCTTTTTGTCAATGAGGTAAGTGGTCGGAGTATAAAGTTCCTGTTTAGTCCTAACACCCGAGTCTGGAGTGTGAACACAGACGAGGATCCGAACAAAGGTCTCTTGTCTTTGTTGACGACGACAATCTCTGAATGTTGGTCACGTCCATAGACAACGTCACACAACAACGGTCCTAGACAGTCGGTTACTAGCTCGTCAAGGAACAGATCCAGAAGGAAGGGATAAAATCATTACAGGAGGTTTCTTCCGCTCTGTAGGGGTTGAGTGTCCCACACACGACGGTAGGAGACACTTCAAATTTCAGACCGAGACCTTTTCCTTTTGACTAGTACTACCACACGGATAGGTCTTGGTAACGAGAAAGAAAAGAAGAAGTTTATGTAAAAGATTACAAGGTACTTCGAACACCTTTTGTAACAAACTAGGGTCTTTTGACATGACTCGACACGTAACATTTCTCTATTTTTAAGGGTAGGTACAAGATCGTTTACATACACTCTAAAGTTTCATCCGACACTAACGAGACTCCCTGTCCTTTATAATTATTGTAACCCTATCTTTTGATTTGTAGAAGTCGAGCCTGTAACCTAGAGTCGTAGGACTTTTCCAGGAACCTTAGTACGTAGACAGACGTAGATCCGTGTGTAAAGAGTTATGTAGACAAGAACTATATCATTGACTACTGTGTCTACCATCAGAGGAGTAGAAGGAACTTGTTACCAGGAATTAGGAATACAGGAGATACGGGTACAAACATCCACGAGACGTGGTTTCTACGACTCTGTCTCTCTTTTCTGTCTTCCCTTTCGTTTGAGAGACTCCACCTCTTCCCACCTCCACCTACTAGGACCGTCTTTTTCTCCTCACTTCTCTTTTCTCGCATTCCTTATCCCTTCCCTTCTCAATTGGTCCCACCCTTTACCCTTTCGTTACAAATCCCTCCATGTACCTTTTCTAAATCCGATGGTGTACGTGATTTGTTTCCTAATATTTTAGTTCAACAGATTTCTACTACTTTTAGAAAAAAAAAAAAAAAAAGTGAAAAGACACCTTGTAGTTACCTTTTGTATTTGAAGAAAGGAACTGTCGGTCTTTTCTGGCGACAAAGGTTTACTACGTCGGGGGAGATGACTGACTTATTTACTTGATGTCTCGATTTGAGGGTGTCCTACAGTTGTAAAACTTTACAAAGAGTCTAACTTTCCACTTATAGGGTTCGTGGAGGATGTCGAGTTAAGGTCTTTTTATTTGCTGGGTTAGTTTTTTATCAGGTTTCTTGATTTATCTGTAAAGAGGTTTCTTTTGTATGTCTACCGATTGTTTGTGTACTTTTCTACGAGTTGTAGTGAGTAATAGTCTCTTTACGTTTAGTTTTGACGTTACTCCATAGTAAAATGCGGTCAGTCTTACCGACACTAGGTTTTCAGATGTTCGTTATTTACGACCTCTCCCACACCTCTTTTCCCTTGGGTGAATGTGACAACCACCCTTACGTTTGATCATCTCGGTGACACCTCTTGTCGCACCTCTAAGGAATTTTTTGACCTTTATCTTGACGGAATACTGGGTCGTTAGGGTGACGACCCGTATGTGTGACTCCTTTGGTCTTAACTTTCTCTGTGCACATGGGGTTACAAGTAGTGTCGTGACAAATATTATCGGTCCTGTACCTTCGTTGGATCTACAGGTAGTCGTCTACTTACCTATTCTTTCGACACCATGTATATGTGTTACCTCATAATGAGTCGGTAATTTTTCTTATGTAAACTTAGTCAAGATTACTCCACCTACTTTGACCTTGGATAATATGTCTCACTTCATTCGGTCTTTCTTTTTGTGGTTATGTCATATGATTGTGTATATATACCTTAAATCTTTCTACTATTGTTATTGGGACATATACTCTGTCGTTTTCTCTGTGACTACATATCTTGTCAGAAAACTGAGACACCCTCTCCCTATTCCACCCTACTAAAACCTCTTTCCGTGACTTTGTACATATTGTAGTATATGCTTTGTTCAGAGGTCAGGTCCAAGCTACGTGCTATGACCTACGAACCCCGACCATGTGACCCTGCTGGGTCTCCCTACCATGTCCCTCCCTCCTCCCTCCTTCCAAGTCCTACCCCTTGTGTACATATGGACACCGTCTAAGTACAACTATATACTGTTTTGGTTATGTTAACATAACATTTCAACATTTTCAATTTTTTTCATTTCAATTTTTTTTAATTTTTTATTTAGTAATTTTATAGGATCCCCTTTTTTTTTTTTTTTTCTTTCCACTTATAGGGACCATAGAGTCAGCCATTTCTTAGATAGACGTCACATCCGTTACCCTTAAACTAGAGACCTAGTCCGATCGAAGGACTTTTCCTTAACCGATGGGTGAGGTCATAAAAGCTGCTAGGTCACCTACCACCGTTAAACTAGCGACCAAAGAGACGGAAAAGATTTTGGTCGAACTTGTAGACCTTCAAATACCAAGTCCATAACGACTTCGGACCGAACCTCTTAAAACTCGTAATGAAATGATTGTACACTCTACTCACGTTAACACACCATCAAACTCGTAAGAAACGTAACGAAAAGAAACCCTAACCTTACTTTTGACTGGAAAAGGTCAGGACACCGGTGACGACTCAAAAGGTTTAAACGACCGTATAACTCACGTCGTGAAAGTGTCGTAGTAGAAAGTCCTAAACTTTATCGAGTTGTCCTTAAGGTAGTGGAGGTGATCGAAACAAACATCACTACGAAGGATTCCGGGTGAACTGAAGTGTAAGGTCCTACAGACCGAGATCCACTCGCACTCACTAGTGTGGAAGCACTAATAGGACCAGCAATTCTGGAAAAAATATGTCAAGAAGACACATAAGAACGGAGGAGAAGAATTATAGAAGACGAAGACAATCCAGGTATGTAAAGAAAGGAAACAACACGGGTAGAAACGTACTTTACAAGGGAACCACAGAGATTAAAAGAACTTCTCTAGAGACGACGACGATGACGACGATTCAGCGAAGTCAGCACAGGCTGAGACACGTTGGGGTATCTGTCGTCGACTGGTCCGAGGTGGTGCGGACCCTAAGAGGTCCGTTCTTCTGACCTCACCCAACGGTAAAGGAAGAGGTTACGTACTTTCACTTTTCACTTTCACTTCAGCGAGTGAGCACAGGCTGAGAGTCGCTGGGGTACCTGACGTCGGGTTGTCCGAGGAGGCAGGTACCCTAAAAGGTCCGTTCTCATGACCTCACCCCACGGTAACGGAAGAGACCTTCTCTAGAGATCAGAAAGGGTAAGACAACAAAAGGAGATAAAGAAACGTGACTAGTGACTCCTTCCGAAAGAATAGAGAGGAACGATAAGAAACCTTGAGACGTAAGTAAACCCATATAGAAAGGAAAAGAGGACACGGAAAGTGGAGAGAAGAAAAGTGTCGATAAACATTCCGGAGGAATCTGTCGGTACAACGAAAAAACGTAAAGAAAAAGAACCTCTACCAGAACTAGGGACAAAGGACATGTTACATTGTTTGGAGGTAGGTATCAAGTAGTCCGTGAGATAGATTGTCTAGATCAGGGAATTTAGATAAAGAGTGAAGGTGACATATCAGTATTCCCTAAACTAAATCCAGTAGTTTTATCGTTCTCTCAAGGTCTTTTTGTAGATAAAGACGAAATAACTGATACGGTCTCGGAAACCGACGCACTTAGTGTTATTTGACACCTTTTAAGAAGTTCTCTACCCTTATGGTCTGGTGGACTGGACGGAGAACTCTTTGGACATACGTCGAGTCCTTCGTTGTCAATCTTGACTTGTACCTGGTTGTCTGACCAATGTTTACCTTTTCCTCATGTAGTTCCGACATATAACAGTGGGACGAATAAATTGAATATACGTCTCATGTAGTACTCTTTGTGACCCGACCTTCTTCGTGTTCGACCTTAGTTCTAAAGGTCCTCTTTATAGTTGTTGGAGTGTATACGTCTACTGTGGTGAGAATACCTTCTTTCATTTCATTTCTCGGAGAACTACTTTCACTTTTTCCTCTTACTTTTTCAACCGAATTTCAAGTTGCAAGTCTTTTGATTCTAGTACCGTAGACCAGGGTAGTGAAGTACCGTTTATTTACCCCTTTGTCACCTTTGTCACAGTCTGAAATAAAAAGACCCGAGGTTTTAGTGACGTCTACCACTGACGTCGGTACTTTAATTTTCTGCGAATGATGAACCTTCTTTTCAATACTGGTCAGATCTGTCGTATAATTTTTCGTCTTTATAATGAAACGGTTGTTTCAAGGTAGATCAGTTCCGATACCAAAAAAGTCACCAGTACATACCTACCCTCTCAACCTGATATTTCTTCCGACTCGCGGTTTCTTAACTACGAAAACTTGACACCACAACCTCTTCTGAGAACTCTCAGGGAACCTGACGTTCCTCTAGGTTGGTCAGGTAAGATTTCCTCTAGTCAGGACTCACAAGTAACCTTATTTACTACAACTTCGACTTTGAGGTTATGAAACCGGTGGACTACGCTTCTCGACTGAGTAAACTTTACGGGGACTACGACCCTTTCTAACTCCCTTCCTCCTCTTCCCCTGTTGACTCCTACTCTACCAACCTACCGTAGTGGTTGAGGTACCTGTACCCGAACCCACCTGAGACCACCAACCACTACCTGTCCCTCCGGACCGTACGACGTCAAGTACCTCAACGTTTCTCGGTCTGTACTGACTCGCTGACTTGACACGACTTGACTTGGGTGAGGTCATAGGACGGACCCATTTAGGTACGTGTCTTCTCAGACCACCAGACGTCAGGTACCACAGGGGTCTCGACCTGTGCTGACTCTATGTGTGTAGAATCAACATACTGGAGACAAAAGTAGACACAAAAGAATCAAAATTTGGTGAGGTGTTTAACAAAAGTAACAAAGACCAGTGAAAGAAACAGTGTGTAGGAGTCAACAACCGAAGAAACATCAAAAGGAAAACAGAAAATAGAAGGGTATAAATTTCAAATAAGTTACAAATATTTCTCTCCAACCATGTGAATTTCGTGAGTTCTCAATAGACAAAAGACTTACTTATCTACTCAACAATAAGTACTTGAATCACTTTCTTCAATACGACTTGTTGAGAACTTTAATAAGGTTTTCGTTATAAAGTTATGATATCTTCAGTTCAATTTGTTTTCTGAGGTTGTCCTATTTATCTCCCAATATAAACACCTGTTTTAAGTTCTTGTCTATTGTTTGTAGTGTTCAGATCCTATCTCCTTTTAATTTGGTTACTATACCCTTATTTATAATAAGGGTATATTTATAAATTGTTTATAAGTATTTATAAGAAACCATCAGACAATACACCGTCTAGTGTGTGTGTGTTAAGTTGTGGGTGATGATAACTTTTATATCCTTGTTGATTTTTACTTAAGTAAACTCGATACATCCTTATATAATAAAATGATATAATCGTTTTCCATCTTTTTTTTGTTTGCAAAAACAAAGAACCCAAGAAACTGAAATAAAAAAATCTTCCGACATGCTTTGTAAAGTTTCACCGTAAAATTTATTATTGTTTTTGATTTTTTTACCTTTGGTTTTATACTTCTTAGATTTTTATTCAAAAAATCGGATAACCGAGAAAAGTCTTAAGAATTAAAATCTTCTAATATAGAACTGGTATACTCCATTTCACTAGAAAGAAACGAACTACTTTTGGCTTTATCACATGAAATAAATGAAAATTTTTCAGTTCTCTTAAACTACTTTCCGATTGCAGAGACGTACTACTTATAAGGGTTGTTAGGTTTTTATTTTCTTTTTAAGGGTTTAGATTATTTCCCATAGTTACTTTTATAGTTTCAGTTATAATGAGGGATGTCCTAGTGTTTGTTCTGTCCATGAAGATAAGTGATGAAGATAAGTGACAGGATTACCTCCCGGAGCCTAGTTTAGTCCCTTCCTTTATTCTATATAATTCAAACTTTTCCTGTTCGTCTTGATAAAATTAAATGTCTAGTATTCAAATATGTACATCTTTTATGTTTCATGGAGATTTGTTCGACAAATTCTCGATCTTGGACAATCATGTAACTATGTCAGTGGTTTGTGTTTTTAGTTAAAATAAAGATGACGATGACGATTCAGTGAAATCAGCACAGACTGAGACACGCTGGGGTATCTGTCGTCGGGTGGTCTGAGGGGGTAGGGACCCTAAGAGGTCCGATCGTTTTCGTAATCTTTTACGTTAATTTTACAGTAAATAGTTTACGAACCCTTGATTAAATTATATTCCATACGTTCTGGAGAAGAACTAAGGAGAGGTTATTGAGATCTTATCAAAACTAAACTGTCTATTTTTAGTGTATCCTCTACTGTTAACAGGAGTGAAGACTCCAGACCCCATTGTTTGTATTTAGTACCGGACCATGAGTCACCATTGGTCAGGAACGGTGGATGTCTGTGATTACAGTCCTTTCTGGTAAAGGATTCCGACGAGTTACTTTATCACAAAAGTTTTGGGGTTTGTTCTCCAACCATGGTAGACAAACCGACAACTTGATTTAGACAAGAGTATAACTGTCCATAGGATCGAGACAAGACCGATAAAGTCCCGTATTAATTAAGGGACATAGGTGTAAAAAGAATTGGGTTAATCAGGATCGAGACCTAAACTACGACCCGTAAATCCAGTTAATTTCATTTTTTCGATATACTTTATTTTCTATTTTAACAATATTCATCGGGACGAAGGGTCCACCGAGTCACCATCTCTCAGACGGACGGTTGGTCCACCTGATAAAAATAAATGTGTAGTATGTAAACATGTACATCTTTTATGGGGACGTAACCCTTCTAGGGGATCTCTTCCCTCCCCGTTGACTGAGGTCACAAGAACGGACCCTTTAGGGTGCCTGTCTCCTCGGACCGTCCGATGTCAGGTACCCCAGCACTTCTCAACCTGTCCTGTCTCTGATTTGTTGTCGTTGTTACGTTCAGGAGATGTTTTTAGAATTGTAATTTTTTTCTTTAATCTCTCCTGGATTTAATTACTTTCTTTAATCTCTCCTGTATTTATTTCTCCAATACCTAGATTTCTGAGGTATACAATTCTACAGTTAACAGGATTTACTTAAATATTTAAGTTGTGTTAGGGTTAGTTTAATGGAGTTAGAGAACATCATCTTCGATAAGATATTGAATACACCTTCACGTTTCTGGATCTTATTCGGAACTTATTCTGTTTCTTTTGTACTGAACGTAAAGGTCTAAAGTTTCACACATACTTCGGGGTCATTAATTCTATCTTACCAGACAACTATACTCCTATTTTATTTCTTCAGTTATTTGTCTTAGTTCAGGTTTTTCTCCAGTATTATGTACACGGTAGTTAAAAAAAAAGAGATTTTCACGGATACGTCGAGGTGGTCCCTTTCAACCAGAAAGATCCTATTATCGATCTTATTAACCGTTAAAAACAAAAAACCTTCATCGTAACAAAACATCGAAAGACACATATTCAAGACATGTACAAAAGAATCTAAATACGGATTCCTAAATCCCAGAAAGAACTCGGTAACATTTATCATAATATAAAAATTAAATCCATAGGTGTACAAATGACTATCATATATTTTTACGTAAACTAAAATACACAAATGGAATATATAGGACTCTGGAAGACTTGGGTGAATTACCAACATCCTCAAAACCTCCCGTATAAGAAACCCTAAAAGATGTATCTATCTTTTATCACCACTAAACTGACGGAAAGACCGAATTTTCTAACAAATATATAAATAAACGAAACGACGTGACCGATGTTGCAGGTCGTGAACGACTTCGTCTCACTAATTTCATCTATAAGAGGGAAACAAGGGAAGGAATCCCTTTTCATATCAGAAAATGGTCATTTGTACGATTCTTGACAACTCCTTGAAAAGGTAATAAGGACACAAAGAATCTCAAAGGTGATACCAACTGATAACCTAAAACCGTTTACGAAAAAGATGTTTAACGATGACGACTTGATCGAGTAGAATAACAACTGAGTATTGAGGAGGTGAAGGGCACTCTACAGGAGGAGTAGAAGAAACAGAACCCGGTTCATACACACATCGTACTACCGTTTACTATGGGTGAAGAGAAGTTCCAGTGGGTCATAACACTCTGACTTCCTCCACTCCCTGTCTGTTCAGACACCCAAGGTCAACAGGAGTATCAAGTTCACACTGAAACAGACAGTGCCAAACAGGTGTGAAAACAGGGGTAGTCTGAAAGGAAATGTTTACAACGGAAGTCAAGTCAAAACAAGTCAAGTCAACGAGTCAATACAGGCTGAGAAACACTGGGGTACCTGACGTCGTGCCTTCCGAAGGGACAGGTAGTGGTTGAGGGCCTCGAATGAGTTTGAGTCCAGGTAACTCAGTCACTACAGTAGGTTGGTAGAGTAGGAGAAAGCAGGGGAAGAGGAAGGTGGAAGTTAGAAAGGGCCAAAGTCCCAGAAAAGGTTACTCAGTCAAGAAACGGGGTACACCGGTTTCATAACCTTAAAGTCAAAGTCGTAGTCCGGAAGGTTACTTATAAGTCCTGACTAAAGGAAATCCTACCTGACCAACTTAGAGGAACGTCGGGTTCCCTGAGAGTTCTCAGAATAGGTTGTGGTGTCAAATTTTCGTAGTTACTATGAGATTCGACTGAATTTCACTTAAGTCCGAGTTGTGGTCTATGCTTCTGTTGTTGAAACATGTCTGAGCAGGTGGTCGAGATCGGTAACGGACTCAAGATTAGGACTCTTGATTAGAGAATAAGATGTAGTGGGTACCAAGACGAAAAGACTGACACGGGACTGTGTTTCAGATTCTCCTTTGCTAATTCCTTTATCAAAACTACCACTAAGGTGTGTTGATCTGGGTCAAAACACTACTTCATTTTGACGGTCAAATTTTATATTACCCCGTGCAAAAGTTTAAATTTGTTGAAATGTGTACAAGACATGTCAACTAAATTTCAGTTTTTAAGTTCACCTCTTATATAATCATCTTTTAATGAGACCTGTGGACAAAGGTTTATTGCATCTTCCACGGAAATTGACCTTGATTTAGAAGACTAGGTCTGGTGTAGAATTTATTGGTGTCCTGATAGTAAAGAACGGACCCCAGACACCCACACGTAAAGTCGACCCCAGAACGTCGTCTCCCCGAAAGAGAATGATTCGAGGCCCCAAAAACATGTCGAAAAGGATAATGAAGTTCGTGACACTCAGTGACTCTCGTGTCTTCATGAAACGTCTCAGAAGGTCAAAATTCCGACTTTACCACTCCGACTACCTAAATAGACGAAAGAATTTCAAATGTCTCATCGCCAGAAAGGAACGTAAACAGTGAAGACTTGGGACTGCTTATTGCATTCAGTAGACAGGTGACCCTTCAACGAACATGGTCATTTCCATCATTATCGAGGTTGAACAAAGTATGGCTGTCAAGTCCCACTGACTGACGGGGTGAACCGACCTATGTAGACTGACCAGAACTCATTGAAAGACCCGGTGTGGTCTAGGACACCCCCTTTTTTTTTTAGTCTTTTGTTTCTACCCCGTTACTTATTTTATCACATCCTCAATAAATCCTAGGTTTCCGTTTTTTAACTTTAGTATCTACAGACGAAAAGAGGTCAGGAGGAAAGGAGGGGTTCAGGGACACTTCGAGGTGCGCGGACACACGTCCGGAAAGTGGGACTTGTGAGGGTGGGTACAAACCTTCGTAGGGATGGTCTCTTCCGCTGCCGGTCCTTGTGGGTCTCGTCTGACCTTTCGCCGTACTCCGTACCTAAAGGGACGCGTTTACACGAATCAAGACGGAGTTCGACTCTCAAGTCACAGGAACTCACGGAACGTCGTGTATATGTATGATGGGCTATGGACACACTGAGGGGAGTTGTCCTTCACCGCCGACAGTACAAGTATCGGGTGCACCAGACACGTACGTACCCTTTTTCAGACCGAGTGGTGTTTGGAAATGAAACAGACGAACAGAAAGGGACCAGTAATTTAATCCGTCTAGGACTTTCTTCCGTACTTTTTTCGTTAGTCGTAATTTTAAACTCGTCTCCTCTCGACTTATAATCTGTTCAACTACCGGTAACTATTAAAAAGTCGTTTTATCAAAACGGTAGGACAAATTCTATATTAAATGATATCGGATACTTTGAAAGACATTAGATGATTGTCCAGCAAGTAAATCTGATAAGAATGAAAAGAGGTAGGTCTTCCATTACTGAGAAAATTTTTTTTGAACGTCTAGAATCCGAAGAACCGCTTACCTTTAAAATAAGTTTTAGTAATTATATAGTGACAGAAACATAACTCAAAACACTGAGATAAATCCAAAAAGTTATTTATTTTAATGAAGTGGTACTTTACTGTTTTTTTTAGTCAAGTAGACTGAAAGTCGTAGATAAGTCAAAATTTAAAACTTAATTTAATATGTCCTTATTTTATAAGAAAACTTTAACTCAGAATAAATAATCTGAAACTCCCTCTAGTCCTATAAGTCAGGACAGGGGAGGTGTATATCTTAACGTAAATAATCTGGTACACAGGACCTCAACAGGACTACAGTGTAAAAGATACAGTAACCAGGTTTTAAAAGTCAGAGTGAACAATCACCGAGTAATAAAAAGAGAAACATTTTATTTAAGTTCTATTCATACGGTCTAGAAAGACACTGTATTACGATATTACAAGAGGATGTTTTTAACCATAGATGTCCAAAATTTGTGTAAAAACAACAACAAGTCAGTGATTCAGTACAGGTTTGAAACACTGGGGTACCTGACGTCGTGGACTCCGATGTGACATGAAGTTATACAGGGTTTCAACGAGATTAAGTACACGTAACACAGTCACTACGATAGATTGATGGAGTAGGAGACGACATGGAAAGAGGAGGACGGGAGTTAGAAAGGGTCGTAGTCTCAAAAAGGTTACTCAGTCAAGAAACGTAGTCCACCGGTTTCATAACCTCGAAGTCGAAGTCGTAGTCAGGAAGGTCACTTATACGTGCCAACTAAGATAATCCTGACTGACCAAACAGGAGGAACGTCGGGTTCCCTGAGAGTTCTCGAAAGAGGTCGTGGTGTTAGGTTTCCGTAGTTAAGAAGTTGTAAGTCGGAATAAATACCAGGTTAAGAGTGTGGTGTGTACTGTTGACCTTTTTGGTATCGAAACTATAATGTCTGGAAACAACCGTTTCACTACACAGACGAAAAATTATACGGTAGAATTCGAAGAACCCCTGTGTTCACAAATTCTTGTGCGGACGTTTGAGTCCTCTGTATTCTCTACACCCAAACTAGGGACCCAGTCCTTCTAGGGGACCTCTTCCCGTACCGTTGGGTGAGGTTATAAGAACGGACCCTTTGAGTACCTGTCTCCTCGGACCTCCCGATGCCAAGTGTCCCTACGTCTCGGTCTGTGCTCACTTCGTTGACTCGGGTGGACGACCAAACAGTATAGAAAAGAAGGTTCCTCGTTTGTAGAAAATTAAAGTACCGAAGTCAGTGGTAGGTATCCCTAAAACCTCGTGTTCTTTCATTTTAGACAGTAATGAATATAAAAAAGGGGAAGATAAACGGTACCGTTTGTTCATCTTTTCCTTCATATCTGTGTCAGAAGTTCTGTCACGGTCAAGAATCTTAAATTCAAGTTTTCTTGAGTAATTACTCACTACGTCCCTCCTCTCAAATATACTCCAACTTGGTAGATAAGAAGACAGGGTATACTTGAGACTCACTGTCTGTCGACTAAAGGACCAAAGATTAATAAATGTTCCTTCGTCCCCTCTGGTGTTTACGGGTCTCGTCAGACCCCTTGTCGTTCTATTATGTATATAATATAGACAGTCATATAATATAAATAGTGTACAAAATATAGGTGGAAAAATACGTATCAACACTTTAACTAGTGTAAACATTTAAGAATAATGGTGGTGATTTTAATTCTATGTCTTGGTAAGGTGGTGGGATTTCTTGAACGAAACGGTCGGTAGGAGTGGAGACGTTGGGAACTTTTGACGACTACGGAACCAAAGGTTAATAAACATTGATCCGTCTTCTCTGGTGTTTCCGGGTGTTGTCGGACCCCTCGTCGAACTATAAGATTTTATATATACGATTATATTATTAATGTATACGTATGGTCCTTTAAATATGACGGTTTTAAAATAATTTTATGTCTAACACTAGACTATGGAGTCAAAATATACGTGAAACCAAAACTACGTATCGAGACACTTTGAAATAGTGTACATATCCGAGAACAACGGTGGTAATTTTAGTACTGTATCTTAACAAGGTAGAGAGATTTCTTTGGGAGAACCGTGTGGGAGGACTCCGGACGTTAAGAAATGTTAGGTCCAGTGATGACTAGAGGAAAGTAGAGACATAAAACAGGACAACTCTGACAACTTATTCATCTTAGTGTGATACATATGTTAGTATTATTAGGTCATTCACATTAGTATGTGGTACATCGGAGACTCCAACTAACAAAAAATGAGTCGCATTGTAGGACTCTAGGTGGACGACGACGACGATCCAGTGAAGTCAGCACAGGCTGAGACACGTTGGGGTGTCTACCGTCGGGTGGTCCGAGGGGTGACCCTAAGAGGTCCGTTCTTGTGACCTCACCCAACGGTAAAGGAAGAGGTCACGTACTTTCAGTTTTAACTTTCACTTCAGCAAGTCAGCTCAGGCTGAGAAGAGCTGGGGCACTTGACGTCGGGTGGTCCGAGGAGGCAGGTACCCTAAAAGGTCCGTTCTCATGACCTCACCCCACGGTAGCGGAAGAGGTACATACGTTAGAAGAGGTAACGTATATAGCTATTAGAAATGGAAAATTAGTGATGTCTGACAGGGGTTGAATTAAATCCTATTAAGTTAAATCCTAAAAACTGAAATGTCATCACGGTTTTACCATACTTAAGTCATCTTTGGTATGAACCTTATAACTTCAAAATGGAAAAGGACCCGATCGTTGTACGTCACAATACAAAGGACCACTAAGACCCGTCGTCGTCACTCGACTCGAAGACCGGTCGGAGTTTTAGTACTTACATTTGTTGGTTGTGTAAATGTCGGTAGAGTATGGGTATATTGGTAAGACTAAAAGTGAAAGTCATGTCATGAGTTGTGTAAGTATTCTAAAAGTAGTAAAATCATATTTTATCTGACACACTCTGTTAAAAAAGGGTTAACATTCGATTACATTCATAACCGGTGTAAATTCCCTATCGACTCAACCATTTCTTAAACGACGTTTCGTCCTTTGGGACCAAACTAAGAACCCAATCCTTCAAGGAGACCTCTTCCCTATCCGATGGGTGAGGTCATAAGAACCCAAAGGGAACACCGAGTCGACCAATTCTTAGGTGGACGTTACGTCCTCTGGACACAAGCTAGGGACCTAACCCTTCTACGGGACCTCTTCCCTTTCCGATGGGTGAGGTAATCAGACCGGACCTCTTAAGGTATCTGTCAGGTGTCCCAGTGTTTCTCAACCTGTACTGACTCGCTGAAAGTAAAAGTTCCTTCGATCCAATTTGTATAATAATCTACCCAATAGTAAAAATTTCCAAATTAAATAAAAATAACTTCATATCAAAGACGTCACGTCGTTTCTTTTAGACAATATGTACATATGTAAATAGAGGTAAGAAAAAATCTAAAGGAAGGGTATAATTCACTTGAAAACTGAAGGATGACAAAGTTGAATTTTACTGTAACGTTTTATTGGGACGACTTCAACTCTTTCTACATATTCATCATAGAGTAACACATTTACATGATGTCCTATAAATAGACAAGTAAGTCACTTCTAGTGACCAATTAAAGGTCATGATTACATGTATAAAAACACACTTGTATTTCAAAAGGAAAGAGTTCGTATTTATGGTTCCTCACAATAAAGACCCAACAAGTCATTCACTTATAAATTCAAATATACTTTGAGAACCTAACAAAAGATCTTACTGACCCGGTAAGTGGGCGGTCGTTACGTACTCACTAGGTTAAAGAGACGAAGGAACGGTCTTGAGCCATAACAGTCATTAAAAGTAAAATTGGGAACACTATCTACTCTTCACCAAAGAGAAACATTAAAATTAAACCTAAAGGGATTGAAACTATCTTATAAGTTTTCGTCTCTGTAATGAAACGGTTGTTTCCAGGCAGATCAGTTCCGATACCGAAAAGGACACCAGTACATACCTACACTCTCAACCTGACACTTCTTCCGACTCGCGGTTTCTTAACTACGAAAACTTGACACAACAACCTCTTCTGAGAACTCTCAGGGAACCTGACGTTCCTCTAGGTTGGTCAGGTAAGACTTCCTCTAGTCGGGACCCTAAAGAAACCTTCCTTCCTACGATTTCGACTTTGAGGTCATGAAACCGGTGGAGTACGCTTCTCAACTGAGTAACCTTTTCTGAGACTACGACCCTCCCTAACACCCGTCCTCCTCTTCCCCTACTGGCTCCTACTCTACCGACCTACCGTAGTGACTGAGCTACCTGTACTCAGACTCACTTGAGGCCCACAACCACTACCTGTCCCTCCGGACCGCACGACCTTAAGTACCCCAGCGTTTCTCAGCCTGTGTTGACTCGTTGACTTGACTTGACTTATATTAAAATCCCCATATAAGGAACCTAAAAGATGTATCTATTAGTACAATGGTCGTTTACCACCGTCAAAATGAAAAAGAAAGTTAAGATAATCTAACAATGTAGATGAAAGAAATAACGTGACCGAGGTTGTAGATCGTGACATACCTTCCTCACTACTCTTACCTGTGAGACCAAAACAAGAGAAATAATCTCTTTTAGTATCAGAAAATGATCATTCTTATGGTAATCGACAACTCCTCTAAGGGGTGAGAAGAACACAACGAGTCTCAAAAGTGGTATTGACTGATGTCTTAAAAACGTTTAGGAACAAAATACTGATCTAATTATACTACTATACTAAAAAGAAAAGATGGGACAATTGTACCACTTAAGGTATGTAACTAAAAGTTATAATTTTACAGAACGTGGGAACGTGAAAGTGAAAAGTGAAAGTACGTAACCTCTTCCTTTACCGTTGGGTGAGGTCATAAGAACGGATCTCTTAGGGTCCCTGTCTCCTCGGATCACCCGACGACAGATACCCCAGCGTGTCTCAGCCTGTGCTGACTTCACTGAATCGTGGTTGTCGTCGTCGTCGTGGGAACTTTCTTTAATGTAAACACGAGTCATACAATAAGTAAAATATATAGTTACTTAAAATGAACGATTTTATAAAAGTCTTTAAACACAGATAGAAGTTCTATTTTCTATAAAGGGACATCAAAAACCAAGAAATACCAGAAACAGACTAATCCCATAGTCCCATTATAATCGGAGTATTTTACTCACTTCTTGATAAAAGAAAGATAAAAGACGTCCTTTAACACATATTCAGTTACAAACTGTCTTAAGAAGTCATTGTGTCTCAGACCCCTAAAAAAAAAAATTAATTTTGAAGTTAAAGAAGTATCTGTAGTACTGAATTCGATAGAGACCGGGGACGAGACTCCTCTCTACTCCTCCTCGCTAGCGACCTCGGGTGTCACTCCAAACCCCTGTCCGTCGTCCACGAAGGTCTCGTGACACGGGACGCGTCTTCATCCAAGGACGTAGACTCTCGACCCGTCGGCACTCCACGTCCCTCGACACGACAGACCAGAGAGGTTCGGCTAGACAGTCAGAGACGAGACAGAAGTGAAAAGGTGGGAATCGATTATAGTAGTTCTCCCGTCCTGACGGGGGTCCCGAGACGAATATGGTGACATTTAAAATTTTACACGAACTCCTTAACGTCATACACCACTTCAAGAGAGGAAGAACGTCTTCGTTCTTAAGTCCTTTTACGATATAGACAATAGGTAAGTAAAGACAAGTCTTTTCGTTACTCTTCATTGTCTCTTTCAGACTAATCTACAAATAAGAGAGTCGATATTACCAGAGAAAGTAAGAAGAACACATAAAAGAGGAAGAAAGGTGTAGAGGAAGGGGTTGAGGGAGACAGAGGGAGGGTGTAAAATCAACAATACAAAAAGAGTTGTAGGACAAGAGTCAGTCTTTTAGGGTGAGGATGTCAACGGACGTTTATTCTAAGGAGACACGACTTAAAAGACCCTAGTTAGTCCCTTTGGGGTTTGAGTACACTATCAACATAGGTATTCTAGTTGTGACCACGATTGTCATCGTAGAGGGAAAAGAAGGAGAAGCCTTTCTCAACGACTTAGACGGACGAGGATTTTCCCAAAGGGAACATAGTCGAAGAAGGTCTGGATATCTTTACATAAGATATGACAGAAAACCTTTCTTTTATCTTTTCTCATTAATGTTGAACTCTGTCGGTTAGTCTGAATGATGGAATAATGGACGGGCAGAAGGGGTTCCTCACAGATACAAACGTCTACGACGGGGGGACACTGACCTAGTTATTAACGACTAGGTCATTATGGACCATTTATCACCAATGAGTTTGTAAACAACTTACTATTTATTTACACATACAAACGTATACACTCTTAAACTTACGTTTACAGGGTTTCTCGTTAAATTTTCACGGGAAGGTACTTACATTTGTCAGTCCTCAACGAACATCGATAAATCTTTACAATGGAAACCTTTTGACACACTCGGGGTCATCGGGATCAAGAAGGTATTGTTTAGTGATGTTTAAGCTACCGAGGTTTTTTGTTCTTAGTCAAGGGAAGTTCGACCTCCTGTCTTCAGACTGTTGTTCCACAGTCGTCCTTGTATGAGGAAGGTTTACAAGATCCTCTCTTGCGAAGGAACGGAGAAGACCGAAGACCACCGAGGTACACCAGGAAACGAACACTGACACATGAAGGTTGGAGGAGGAGGTAGCTCTTCTGGAGTGTTCCGGAAGGACCACTCCTTCCTGTGCGAAGAGTGGACACACAGAGAATTTTCCTGTGAACAGTGACCTAACTTCGGGGTAGTCCTGTTAGGACATACTAACCTAAAACTATGGGAAACGAATTAATGTAAACTTTCCAAGAAACAATTTAAATTCAAGTGTAAGTGTCAAAGACACCCAATCCTACACTTACATAGAAACCCCGGCGGGAGGTTGGGTGATATCCCAGGAATTACAGAAACTTCACAACGGTACATTAATATACTTGTCATCTTTAGAGTTTTGAAAGTTCATTTTAGACTTAGACTTAATAAAATATATATCTTTGTTTTTCTCTTCGTCCAAATCCTACATTACCTTTTCCTTTTAGGGTACTCAATTGTTTCAAGAAACTTTACGTGTAGTAACCCTATTGAAAAGGAAAAGTCCGTACAACCTAAACTTGAGGTTTACTTCTGTTTAGATCCTTACGACACAACCACTTCCGAGGTGAGGGTGGGATTTTCTCGTTCCCCAGACCTCGTCGTAAACCCCTACAAAATTTTCAAGGGACCAGAAGTACGTCTAGTCCTCGGGACGACGTCAAATGTGTCTTCCTACATTTGGTTCTGTCTTATCAGTGGGTGACCTCTTCCAACGGGAAAGGGTTGAGTGTGGTAGTATAAACGATATCGGATAGAGACCCAGAACCTCTATAAACGATTTACTTGTCTTCTCTTGAACTGACACGAAACCAAACACCTGATTTTCCTTAGAGAAGTACGGAGCATCCTTTGTCAAACTTACTTATATTTATATTCTACCGGGAGTCAACGTTTATAAGGACAGTTTGGTAGAATTCTCCCCTGGTCTAGGTTCTTATAAATATTAATTTACAATCGTTATAATAGGAGACTCTAAAGTGTATTCTTCATTACAACGAACTGGACCCGACATTTCCAACTCATGTATATTCACAAAATTTGTTCATGACCCCTTTTTGGTAAGACTGGTTTCTCCTGTCGTAGACGTTTCCAAGTCTAATTCCTTTCTCGAATTATGATCGTATTTACCAAAATAAAATTTCACCGACTACATGTAGATCTCATACACCGTCTTTTCCCACTTACTCTTTTGATCTTCATTGAGCCCCCTTTTGACATGTAACGGAACATTAGAATTATATTGTAAACTAGAAATGTTAAAGACTACCAAGGAGTAATAGGTTTCTACTCGTCCTTCGTTTGATTAATATCCTTAACATACAAGTATATATATATATATATATATATATATATATATATGTATATATATATATGTGTGTGTGTATATATACAATAACAACAAGTCAGCGATTCATCACAGGTTAAGAAATACTGGGGTACTTGACGTCGTTCGGTCCGAGGAGACAGGTACCTTAAAGGGTCCGTTCTTATGACCTCACCCAACGGTAAAAGAAGAGGTTATGTATATCTGTGTGTATATTATATATATATTATTCAGAAACCAGTACATCTTCAGTCTAAGTTTCACAATTCTCATTTCCGTCCTTCTCTCAATTCTCCGGGAACGTCAATAGGTTCACTCTCCACGATTTACGAACCTACTCCCCTCGACGTTCCTCATATCTCTACTCCTTCACCCACACCCACGATAAACTCTTCATTTGACTGTACTGGAACTACTAATAATTCCAGATACACGAAGTAATCATGAGACCACGGTCAAACAGTAAACCTTGTACAAATAATATAGTCGAGTACACCTTTGATCACCTGTTTCAACGTGTGATCAGTGAGTCAGTACAGGTTGAGAAACACTAGGGTACCTGATATCGGATGGTCCGAAGAGCCGGGTACCTTAATAGGTCCGTTCTTATGACCTTACCTATCAGTAAGGGAAGAGGTCCCATAGAAGGACTGGGTCCCTAGCTTGTGTCGAGAGGACGTAACACCCGTCTAAGAAATAGTAGACGCGGTAGTCTCTTCGGGTTATACTATAATTTGACCACCCAATAAACCTTTAGACGTTTTACTCGTATCCTGGTATTTTAACTAGTCTAAGTATATGGACCTTTAATGATTCATTCTTTGAGTCTAAGACCTCAAGACAATGCATAAGTAATAGTGTCAATGTTATATTTGATCCCCTCTTTGGTTCAAATCATTACTTAAAGGGGATAGTTATGAAGAAGGTCTATAATTTCGCTAAAAATTTTTACGTTTGTCGGTGTATCATTTCTTTACTTTATGTCTACAGGTACATCACCTTTCAAACTTGATTTCGTTTTGGTCTTAGAGGTTACTCAATTTACTCTGTCTTAACTGACAAGACCATATTTTGTACGTCTGAAGGTATGGTATACACATTCTGTCGTATAGGGGTATAATGTAAGTACGTGTATTCCTTTATGGTATTTCGAGAATCCTACATCGTTGTCACTTCCCATTGATAATGGGTTCGTATTGGTGTAATAAAATCTCTCCAAACTCATGATAGGTCAAGTGAACCCTAGTACCCTTTTCTCCTCCGATCCTTGACCTTAATTACTATACCGGTTACATGACCACCGTCACCTCTAATCACTACAAATCCTTGTCAGGTCAATCAACTTCTTCGATGTCCCTGACTTTACGGACAAATAGATACAGACGTAAAGGGGGACTAATGGTTTTTGTGACAATAAGTAACTTAAAGGGAAAAGGAGATCTGTTACCGAGAAGTAGTTACGACCAGGGTCTCGTCGTCGTCCGTGCCCAAACCCATACCCGACGTCTCCCGACTCCCCGTGACACACCTCCGTGTCTCCATACACCGACTCAGAAGTCCGACCCTAGAAGACTCCATGTACCTCGACATCGGGAGGAATCATAAGTCTCACTGAGAGTGAGCAGGAACGAAGAAAAGTAGGGGTAAATGTGAATAATGTTAGTTCAAGAACCCCGGGAAACGTCCAAAGGTAGACATGGTCACATTTCGTATCTTTCTCGACCTTCCCTTTCACGTCCACTTTAACCACGAAAGAGGAAGGACTTGGGTGTCGTTCTCTCCTACGACAAGGTGTCAGTTCTCGGACGAGTGAGGACAAGTCTTTCTGTTCCAGTGTGTATGTTTCACTACAGAGATGTCTCACAAGTAACGGAAGTGTGTAAGGGTTTATAATCTTAAAACTCCACGGACTGACGTAGAGGGAGGAAGGGGTAGTGGTGGGTCTGACAAGTCTTACAGAAGTCGTCGGGGTCCTGAATACCGGTTCTACTTCGGTGTCTTAGTCGGTACTCCGACCATTTCACAAGGAGAGGTAAATAGGACTAGTTCATAGGAGTCGTCTCCTTGCAAGACGTCGGATCTAGACACTTTGTACGAAAAAGTCTTTTATCCAAAGACATGGACTAACGGGTTGGTTAGTCTCTGTTCTGGTGTATGTACACGATCTTTGTGTGGTTGGTAAAGACGGGATCTTAGTCAACGGACACCAAGTTTTACTCCCTAGTTTGTGGCGAAAGAACTCTGGTTGAAGTGTTTGTAACTCTACTCGAGTGATGTGTTTCTCTTGACTGTTGGAAAGTCTTCACCCGACGAATAGTACCTGACGATGATAAGTGGAAGTCTCTCACCCTACCGTTATACACTGCACTTAGGACGAAACCAATTCTTGGAAATGTACATAAGATTTGTTTTAAAAATTTTGAAAGTTTAAGGGGTTCATCTTTACAAGTGGGTGTATTACACGACTTAAAAGAAAACGAAGTACATGTAATAAGATTATACTTTCAGTGTGTTATCTCAATCATAATAAAGATGAAATGTTTATTGTTTTTGACTTCGAGTTTCTCAAACCCACTAATTGAGTTCCACTTTATAGTCCCTTCACCGTATCATTCTTAATCTTGTGAATAGATAGACCATACCTCGGATACCACAAACCTTAGACAGTACGGGGATACAAACACTATAAGACAATTATAAAATTTACAGTCTTATTATATAAAATTTTTATTATCCTCAGACGAACAACTAAAAGAAAGAAAAAATTTTGTAAAAAGAACTACAGTTAGTAAAAATTGTAGAAATAACTTAAATAATATTATAATGAAGACAAAAAAAAAATACAAAAACAAAAAACCTCTGTTCCCTATACCCTAGAATCCAGGGACTCGTTCATAGTATGGTCGTGTCGTGGGTGACGTAACCTATTCGTGAAGTTCCTGTTATGTTATGACATAATTCTAGCTCTCAATGAGAACCCTATTCCTTTCCGGACAAGAGATTTATTCCGTACCTCCCTCCCGAGGTGAGACTGTGAATGTGACGTTGTGGTCCGTTCCATGACTTGGAGAGAGTACAAATTAAAGGTAAAGACACTTATCAGTCATAGGAAGAAGACCCGTGACCCGAGTGTCACCGTAAGTAGTAGAGTAGGTGAAGAGGATTCTTGGGACGCACCATCTAAGATAGTTATAGGTGTAACGTCTACAGTCCTTTGACTTCGTATTTTTATTAATTCACTATGAGGGTTCTAGTGAGTTGATTACTCACCATCCAGACCTTTGTTTTAGTTCAGAAGGTAGAGTTCGTGACAATGTGACGGAGGGATTTCATCACACCTGGGTTGGTTGAACTTCCCAATCCTATTCTTGGCTCACTCTTGTGTAGACTTTTGGCGGAGCGTGTCGTGACGGGGTCGCACCCGAGAGTCAGTCGATGTCCGTCGCGTGTCTTGCGACACCTGATCCTCGGTCTGAGAGTTTCCTCAAATAGGTGTCATATCTCGAATTATAAAAACTCCATATAAACCGTCAAATTTACCATCTAAAGTACATAAAAGTATTCAAAGGTACCAAATAGCACAAGAATGACAAGTCCCTTTTAGTCAAGCAATCCCACAATATAACTCTCTAACTCTACAACAACAACCTTACTCAGATGGTTCGTCACAAATGCTCCTAACAAATCAAAAAAGGGGTAATAACTCAGAACGAGGGTAAGAGTCTTATAAAGATATGATATAATGTTCTTTCCTGTCTCCTCATCTTTGTTAAAGTGAATGGTCTTCTTCTTCCTTTTTTTTTTTTTTTGGAAACACGTTATGAAGACTCGAAGGAAAGGTTCCATCGGATAATGAACGGTCAGTTTTAGTAGTGTACGTTCTACAATGTTCTTTTGTACTTCTATGAAAAATCGGTTGGGTTATAAACAGTAAACTTGAGTTAATAAAAGTGTAGACCATTTCATTTCACTTCAGTGAGTCAGTACAGACTGAGAAACGCTGGGGTACCTGACATCGGATGATCCGAGGAGGTAGGTACCCTAAAAGATCCGTTCTCATGACCTCACCCAACAATAAAGGAAGAGGTCCCCTAGAAGGGTTGAGTCCTTAACTTGGGACAGAGGGCGTAACGTCCGTCTCCGAAATTAGAGTCGATGGTTCCTTAGGAGTGTAGACCATCCGTTTCTAATTTTTGGTCGGTCAAGAGGGCTTAGAAGAGAGAGGATACTAAAGACGTAACTCTACAAATGACTGAAACCAAGTTGTTACCGTCGGGGTCAACACTGATCGTACTTACTCATGTACGAATGAGCAAGTTAGAAACTTTGGGAAACCTGACATCGGTCGGTCCCAGGAGTCAGGCACCCTAAGAGGTCCGCGTATTATGTGTACTGATCCGAAGGGGTGTTAAATTAGGTACTACTGATCTCCCGCCGTTCCTCGGGTCCCATTCGCAGTGTTTTATAAATCGTCCTGTGGTCGACCATCACGAAGGCGAAAGTAAGAACGATGCGTCAACGACCTCGGACTTAGAGACCCTTACGTTTATCATTGTAATTCTATTTCGTGAATGTGTCCACACTGTAAACTCAAAAGTCTCCACTTGGTACATTTACAATACTCCCTATCGCAGTGTCGTCTCTCCCGTTTCCGTCCCCGTGTCCAGAACTATATGTTATACGAACCTCACAATTTCCTCATGATAGAGTAGAAAAGGACATCGGAGAACAAAAAGGTCCGTGTGATGTTGATCGTTTGAACGACTTCGTAAATCGTGATAATTGACCGATCACCTTCTAAAGGAGTAGATGACTAGGACCCCGTTAAACATGAATCTAAACCGTAGAAGAAAGGATCAACGGAAATCCAAGGTCAAATCTGAACATTACAGTGGTAGTGACTCTGTAGGTCGGTGGACAGAATCTAGGTTCGGAAAGAGGTATGGGTTTAGAAAGAGAACTCTTCAGGACATTTACCATGTGAGACCTTCTGTTATTTTCAAACTCTGTGAAGAGTCTCCTTTTAATACAGAGTAAAGAGTTTATAAATTTTTTTAACTTTATCATTTTGGACAGAGAATACCAAAAATATGAATCTATTACCGACCCTCCCTAACCCCCATCCTCCTCTTCCCCTGCTGTCTCCTACTCTACCGACCTACCGTAGTGGCTGAGGTACCTGCACTCAAACTCACTTGAGACCCTCAACCACTATCTGTCCCTCCAGACCGCACGACGTTAAGTACCCCAGCGTTTCTCAGCCTGTACTGACTCGTTGACTTGACTTGACTTTTTATCACTTTAGTTCCTGTATAACGTACAAATGATCGACAACCTATATTATAAAGACTAAACCTAGAGATTCTATAAGGGTATGAATAATTGAGAAAAGAGAGGAATAACTAAATACTCGAAAATTATATAGGACGTAAACACAGGAATGAGTCCTGACACATAACGTATATATCGGAAGGTCACCCGTAACTGAAAGGTGAAAGAATCGTCACTAAAGATTGTTTGTTTTCGTTAAATTTTTATATGAAAGTACGAGTATTCTTCGAGGACACTTTGAATGAACAAAAGAAATCTTTGAAATCTTTACGAATGGTAAACACTGACGATAACGAACATTACTCTTCAGTCCATAGTAAGAAAAAAAAAAAAAAATTGCAAAAGGTCTTATGTTGTATAGTTAAAGGGAGTCATAATCGTTCTAAAAAAAGGTGATTTTATCTGGGAACCTAAACAGAAGTTTGGAGACGTTTGAAGACGGTTTTGATGTCATCACCTGAACGTCTTAAGGAATAAATAGAAATACTGAAAGGTGTATCGCAACGAGGACTTATTTCTCGAACAAAATATCTTTCAGTTCATGTTGTCACTCACTTCCAAGGACGATACTGGTTTCTCTAATACCTTACCTAGGTAAATTAAGAGGTCCCGTCTTATGACCACACCCGTCGACAAGGAAAGAGGTCCCCTAGAAGGGTTAGGTCCCTAACTTGGGTCCAGAGGGCGTAACGTCCACCTAAGAAATGGTCGACTCGGTGTTCCCTTCGGACTCTTATGACCTCACTCATCGAAGAGGGAAGAGGTTACCGAGAAGTGTTGGGTCCTTAGTTTGACCCGAAACTACGAAAGGACGTGACATCCGTCTAAAAAATCGTTGACTCGATAGTACCTTCGGGTCTATTACCTGCTCAATCAATATTTGCGGTAAGTGTTAGTACACCAGTAAACGTCATTGTCTTTGATATTATCAATACTTCAATAAATGTAAAATGTACTTACATAAATACATGTGTAATGGATAAAAAATGGAAGGGAGAGGACAAACGGACGGACATCATTATCTTTTACACGATGATGTTCGATTAGAATATAGAATGTAAAATAGAGTCATCAATTCTATGTTCTAAGTCACCCTCTCACACTAAGTCGATCTTTCCTTTCTTGTAGTGGGTATTTACCCATTTACTTGGACCATAAGAGAAACTTCCTCTCTCGAACAAAACAAACTTACTTCTTATTAACGTAGTATAATTGTTCTTTGTGTCAAAGGGACATCAGGAATAATTTTCAACACGACAAGTTTCTCCATGACTACTTACGGATCAATTCTTCCTCCCTTCAATTGATCAATTCGATAATACCATCGAATCATGACAGAATCGAATTGATAGACCTTTAGATAAAGGGTCTTAAATGAAGGGAGATAACAAGACCCAATCCCAACCGGTGTTTTGTTTAAACACATTCTAAACCTTCCATGAACACTACTTCATCGGTATAAAAGCACAAGACGTCCAACCACGTCCCGGGGACCCTGATACCGTTGAGTATTACAACGACGACGAGACTATGAAGTTGAAGAACATCTGAGTCTTGGGGAGTTTGAGGGTGGTTTAGAGAATGAGTAAAAGAGAAATATAATCTGGTTCATACGTACATCGTACTACCTTTTACTGTAGGTGAAGAGGACTTTCAGTGGGTGATGACACGCTGACTTCCTCCATTCTCTGTCTGTTCAAAATCTCACAGAACACCCAAGGTAACAGGAGTATATAAAGGTATGTACAGTGTCAAACAGGTACGTAAACAGGTGTAGGTTGAAAGGAAGTGTTTACAATGAGATCAACTGAAGGTCACTTAAGTTCGAGTTGTGGTTTATGTTGTCAAAAATACTTGAGAAGGTGGTCGAAATCGATAAAGGATACAAGATTAGGAATATTTATTAGAGAATGAGATGTAGTGACCACCAAGAGGAAGAGACCAACACGGGGTTGTGTTTCAGACTCCCCTTTCCTGATTCTTTTACTAAAAGTACAGTTAAATTCAAAGATCTGGGTCTAAACACTACACTCGGAGAAATCCACTTTGACGATAAGATACATAATACCCCGTTCAAAAGTTTAAATCTGTTGAAATGTGTACAAGACACACAAACTAAATTTCAGTTTTTAAATCCTCCTCTTACATAGTCATCTTTTGATGGGACCTGTGGACGAAGGTTTACTGGACGTTCCTCGAAAGAAAATCATAATTTAGAAGACTAGGTCTGGTGTCTCCTTCGTTGGTGTCCTGATGGTAAAGAACAGACCCCAGACGTCCACACATAAAGTCGACCCTAGGGTATCGTCCAAGAGAGAATAAGCGAGAATAATTCGAGACCCCCAAGAGAATAATTCGATATCCCTAAAACAAGTCGAAAAGGATAATGGAGTTCGTGACACTCAAGGGTCTCTCACGTCTTCATGAAACGTCTCAGAAGGTCGACATTCAGACTTTACCACTCCGACTACCGAAATGCACTAAAGACTTTTAAATACCTCATCGTCGGTAGGGAACGTAAGTCCGACATTCTTGGGACTGGTTATTCCTTTCAGTAGAGAGGTGACCGTTTGTCGAACATGGTTTTTCACAACATTGACGAGGTCGAACAAAGTATCGCTGTCAAGTTCCACTGACGGAGGGGTCGAAGCGACCTATACAGACCAACCAGAACTCATTGAAAGACCCGGTGTGGTCTAGGACACCTTTTTTAGTCTTTTGTCTCTACTTCGTCACTTATTTTATCACATCCTTAATCTGAGTAAATCCTGAGGTTTTATTTTTGGTTTGACTTTAGTATTCTGCGAACGAAAAGGGGTCAGGAGGAAAGGAGGGTTCAGGGACACACGTGTGGTCGTGGACACACGTCAGGGAAGTGGGACTTGTGACCGTGGGTGCAAACCTTCGGAGGGATGGTCTCTTCCACTTCCGGTCCTTGTGTGTCTCGTCTGACCTCTCGCCGTACTCCGTACCTTAGGGGACGTGTTTACACGACTGAAGACCAAGTTCGACTCTCAAATCGTAGAGACGCACGGACCGTCGTGCGTAAGTATCATGGACAAGGACACACTGAGGAAGTTTGTCCTTCACCCCAAACAGTACCAGTTCCATTGCAGCAGACACGGGTCTACCCTTTTTATCAGACTAAGTGGTGTTTGGAAATGAAACAGATAAAAAGAAAGTGACCACTAATTCAATCTGACTCGGAATTTCTCCCGAAGTGTTTTCATCAATAATCATTTTTAAACTCGACTCCCCATAGTATCTTGTTTGTTTAACTATTAGTAATTATTTATAAGTCGTCTTATTAAGACGGTAGGGTAGTTTTCATCCTAACCAAAAAATTGAAAAATAACCTCAAATCAACTAAATGTTACACAATGTCTTTTACTTTACAGGTAGTCGTCTCCTTACCTATTTGTACACCATGTATACACGTTACTTAACAACGACAAGAAATCAACGATTCAGGACAGACTGAGACATCGGGTAATACGAGGAAAGAGGTACCCTACAGAATCCGTTTTTACAATCTCACCCCACGGTAAAGGAAGAGGTTCCCTATATGGACTGGGTCCCTAGCTTGGGTGTAGAGGACGAACCGTTCGTCTAATAAATGGTACCTCGATGACCCTTTTCGGGTGTCACTTCAGTGAGTCGGTACTTTTTCTTGTTTTATTACCGTGGACGTTGTTGTACTCGTTTCGATGTTATTCTGAATCATCTTCGATACCTGGGAAGGACATTAGACGAATGAATGATCAGTGAGTGAATCGGATATGAATGTAAAGAAGTAGGTTTTAGATTTATAAGATAAATTTTGAGTGTCCAAAAACCGGAAGAACTTCTTTCCGTTGAATAGGTTTTAAAAATTACTTAAAAAGACCCAAAATCTTAAAATTTTATAATAATTTTATGTTTACTATTAGACTATGGAGTCGAAATATGCGTGAGGAAAAAATACGTATTGAGATGCTTTAAAAAAGTGTCCACATCCAAAAATATGGTGGTGATTTTAGTACATGTCTTAACAGGGTAGAGAGATTTCTATTGGTAAAAGTGTGGGAGGGGTAGGGACGTTGACCACTACTGGGGATCGTCTATACCTAGAAAAGTAGAGAGATATAAAAAAAGAAAAAGTCTTAAGATACATTCATTTGAATATGAAATACATACGTCAGTATTATTATAGAATTCACATTAGTAGGTGATACATCAGAAGACTCTGACTGGAAAAAGTGAGTCGTAACTCTAGGTAGAACCGATAAGTCAGTCAAGTCAAGTCAGTGAGTCAGTACAGGCTGAGAAACGGTGGGCTATTTAACGTCGTGCGGTCCGGAGGGTCGGGTAGTGGTTGAGGGCCTCAAGTGAGTTTGAGTGCAGGTACCTCAGCCACTACGGTAGGTCGGTAGAGTAGGAGACAGAAGGGGAAGAGGAGGGGTTAAGGAGGGTCGTAGTCTCAGAAAATGTTACTCAGTTGATAAACGTATTCCACCGGTTTCATGACCTAAAAGTCGAAATCGTAGTAAGGAAGGTTTCTTGTGGGTCCTGACTAGAGGAAATCCTACCTGACCAACCTAGAGGAGCTCCAGGTTCCCTGAGAGTTCTCAGAAGAGGTTGTAGTGTCAAGTTTTCGTAGTTAAGAAGTTGTGAGTCGAAAGAAGTGTCAGGTTGAGAGTGTAGGTATGTACTGATGACCTTTTTAGAACCGATAATTGTACATAGTTATCAGACAAAAAAATTAGTGTTGTCTGACAGAAGTTAAATACTACTTAGTTGAAAACTAAAAACTGAAAGACCACACCTCTTTAGATACATACTGAAGTGATCTTTAGTATGAACCTTAAAACTTAAAATTAGAAAGGGAAACGATCGTTATACAACATAATGTAAGAGACTACTAAGAACCATCGTTGTCACTCGATTTGAGAGTCAGTCTGGGTCCTTGCCCCCATTTGTTGACTAAGTGAATGTCGGTCAAGTATGGGCATGTTGGCAATGCACAAACTGAAAGTCTTATTATGGAAATTCCATCCGGTCCGCTCCGAGACTGAGTGTCATCCCATTCATATAATTTACGCAAAAGGTGAATGACCATAAAAGTTGACTTTTACCAAATAACTCTGAATTGAGATAACGTTCAACTTTATCTAGATATTTAATATAAAATAACATACCCACATGATGTCGTATTAATCGATAAGTATGTTGTTTCTTGTAAACCGTCTGAAGGTCAGAGACGGTAGTGTTTATATCGACAGCACCTATACGTACATTAAAAACACACTCGTAGACAACGACAAGTCAGCGAGTCAGTCAGAATGAGACTCCGGGTACCTGGCGTGGTGTGATCAGGTACCCCAGCGTCTCTATCACTTCCAAGAGACAGAAAGTGATAGAGAGTCTCAAACAAGTTTGAGTACAGGTAACGTAGTTACTACGGTAGGTTGGTAGAGGAGGAGACAGTGGGTAAGAGGAGGACGGGAGTTAGAATGGTCGTAGTCCCAGAAAAGATTACTCGACCGAGAAGTGTAGTCTACCGGTTACATGTCTCGTAATCGAAGTCTTAGTCAGGAACGTTATTTATGAGTCCCAACTAAAAGAAACCATAACTGACCAAACTAGAGGTATGATAGAGTAATCGTGTATACACGTTTTCAACAAGTTACAAATCACGTTATAGAAAGGTCACAATTAAAATACTGTCTTAAAATGAAACGGTGGGAAAGGTACACAAGTATAGTAAGAAGAAATAAAGTCAAAAAGGAGATGAAAATCTAAAAAAATAAGAAAATGTCAATAGTACATAAATAATGTACCTATTTCGTCAAAAGATTTGAAAACAATACTAATGACTTTACTTAATAAAAGTCTTCAAAAGAGGAGGAGAAAAACGGGCTATATGAAAGAAAAGATACACGACATAACACATATATAAACAATAATCAATTAAACTTTTAGTGAATCATACAACGGTCTAAATACGTTAAGACCACATTACTTCCTCAATCTATAAGAAGAGTGAAATCTAAGTCAGGAAGTCTACACGTTTGTCTTAAACACTTTGTAATCTTAGGAGTCATACGAGACGGTTGTTAGAGAAGTACTAAGTTAAATAATTATATATAAGTCAAGTCAAGTCAGTGAGTCAGCACAGGCTGAGACGTTGGAGTACTTGACGTCGTGTGGTCCGGAGGGACAGGTAGTGGTTGAGGGTCTCAAGTGAGTCTGAATGTAGGTAGCTCAGTCACTATGGTAGGTCGGTAGAGTAGGAGACAACAGGGGAAGAGGAGGACGGGGGTTAGGGAGGGTCGTAGTCTCAGAAAAGGTCACTCAGTTGAGAAGTGTACTCCACCGGTTTCATGACCTCAAAGTCGAAATCGTAGTAAGGAAGGTTTCTTGTGGGTCCCGACTAGAGGAAGTCTTACCTGACCAACCTAGAGGAACGTCAAGTTCCCTGAGAGTTCTTCAGAAGAGGTTGTGGTGTCAAGTTTTCGTAGTTAAGAAGCCACGAGTCGAAAGAAGTGTCAGGTTGAGAGTGTAGGACATACTGGTGACATAACTGGTGACCTTTTTGGTATCGGAACTGATCTGCCTGGAAACAACCGTTTCATTACAGAGACGAAAACTTATACGATAGATCCAACCAGTATTGAAAGGAAGGTTTCTCATTCACATAAAATTAAAGTACCGACGTCAGTGGTAGACGTCACTAAAACCTTGGGGTTTTTTATTTCTGACTGTGACAAAGGTGACAAAGGGTACTTCACTACCATGGTCTACGGTACTAGAAGCAAAAGACTTACAACTCGAAATCCGGTTGAAACAGTGAGAGGAGAAAGTGAAAGTAGTTCTCCGAGAAATCAAGAAGAAGTGAAAGACGGTATTCCACCACAGTAGACGTATATACTCCAATAACTATAAAGAGGACCGTTTGAACTAAGGTCGAACACGAAGAAGGTCAGGTCGCAAAGAATACTACATGAGACGTATATTCAATTTATTCGTCCCACTGTTATGTGTCGGAATTGTATGAGGAAAAGGATAAACCTTGGTCAGACAACAAGGTACAGGTCAAGTTGGACAACGAAGGACTAGACGTTTATCCAAAGAGTTTTCCGTCCAGTCCACCAGACCATAAGGGTAGAGAAAGTCTTAAAAGGTGTCAAACAACACTAGGTGTGTCAGTTTCCGAAACCGTATCAGTTATTTCGTCTTTATCTACAAAAAGACCTTGAGAGAACGAAAAAGTTACTAGATCTCCTACAACCGTTAAACTAGAGACCAAGGAGACGGAAAAGATTTAGGTCGAACTTGTAGACCTTCAAGTACCAAGTGTATAACGACTTCGGACCGAACCTCTTAAAACTTGTAATGAAATGATCTCAGACTCTACTCACGTTAACACGTCATCAAACTCGTAAGAAACCGTAACGGAAAGAAACCCTAACCTTACTTTTGACTGGAAAAGGTCAGGACACCGGTGACGACTCAAAAGGTTTAAACGACCGTATAACTCACGTCGTGAAGTGTCGTAGTAGAAAATCCTAAACTTTATCGAGTTGACCTTAAGGTAGTGGAGGTGATCGAAACAAGCATCACTACGAAAGATTCCGGGTGAACTGAAGTGTAAGGTCCTACAGACCGAGATCCACTCACACTCACTAGTGTAGAAGGACTAATAAATAATTATTTTTCCGTTAATGTTACAAAGTCGTACCATAAGAGAAACTTCCTCTGTCGAACAAAACCAACTTACTTCTTATTAACACAGTATAATTGTCCTTCGTATCAAAAGGACACCAGAAATAATCTTTAGACACAATAAGTTTCTCCATGACTACTTACGGATCAATTGTTCCTCCCCGTAATTGGTCAATTCGACAATACCATCCAAACATGACACAGTTGAATTGTTAGACTTTAAATAAAGGGTCCTAAACGAAGGTAGATAACAACACCCAATCCCAACCGGTACTGTCTCTAAACACGTCCAAAACCTTCCATAAACACTACTCCGTCGGTACAAAGATACAAGGTGTCCGACTACTTCCCGAGGTCCCTGATTCCGTTATGCATGACAACGACGACTAGACTATCAAGTTGAATAACAACTGAGTCTTGGGGAGTTGGAAGGTGGTCCAATAGAAGGAGTAAAAGAGAAACATAATCTGGTTCATACGTACATTGTACCACCTTTTACTGTAGGTGAAGAGGACTTCAAGTGGGTGATGACACGCTGACTTCCTCCATTCTCTGTCTGTTCAAAATCTCACAGAACACCCAGGGTAACAGGAGCATATAAAGGTATGTACAGTGTCAAACAGGTACGAAAACAGGTGTAGGTTGAAAGGAAGTGTTTACAATGAGATTAACTGAATGTCACTTAAGTTCGAGTTGTGGTTTATGTTTATTTTGTCAAAAATACTTGAGAAGGTGGTCGAGATCGGTAACGGATACAAGATTAGGAATATTGATTAGAGAATGACATGTAGTGACCACCAGAAGGAGACTCTCACGGGACTGTGTTTTAGATTCCCCTTTCCTGATTCCTTTACAAAGTACTGCTAAAGTCAAAGATTTGGGTCTAAACACTACACTCGAAGAGATCCACTTTAACGGTAAGATGTAATAATACCCCGTTCAAAAGTTTAAATCTGTTGAAATGTGTACAAGACACACAAACTAAATTTCAGTTTTCAAATCCTCCTCTTATATAGTCATCTTTCAATGAGACTCGTGGACGAAGGTTTACTGTATCTTCCTCGAAAATAAATCTTAATTTAGAAGACTAGGTCTGGTGTCTGCTCCGTTGGTGTCCTGATGGCAAAGAACAGACCCCAGACGTCCACACATAAAGTCGGACCCAGGACGTCGTCCCCCTGAGAGAGAATAATTCGAGACCCCTAAAACAAATCGAAAAAGATAATGAAGTTCGTGACTCAGGGGTCTCTCACGTCTTCATGAAACGTCTCAGAAGGTCGACATTCAGACTTTACCACTCCGACTCCCTAAATACACTAGAGACTTTTAAATGTCTCATCCCCTGTAGACAACGTAATATCCCAAGAACGTAAATAACGTCCATCTTCTTGGGACTTCTTATTCCATTTAATAGAGAGGTGACCCTTCAACAAATATGGTTTTTTACATTGACGAGACTGCACAGAATATCGCTGTCAAGTCCCACTGATGGAGGGGTTTACCTGACCGTTACAGACCGACCAGAACTCATTGACAGACCCGATGTGACCTAGGACACCCTTTTTAGTCTTTTGTCTCTACCTCGTTACTTATTTTATCATATCCTTAATCTGACTTTTTTATGTCTGACTTTAGTATTCTACGAACGAAGAGAAAATCTTATGGATGGTCTCTTCTACTTCCGGTCCTTGTGGGTCCCGTCTGACCTCTCGTCGTACTCGTCGTAAGGGGACGTGTTTACACGAGTCAAGACGGAGTTCGACTCTCAAGTCACAGAGACACTCGGACCGTCGTGTATATGTATATCATGGACCAAGGACACACTGAGGAAGTTTGTCCTTCACCCCCAACAGTACAAGTATCCACTGTACCAGACACGTGTTTACCCTTTTTTTTTCAGATACAGTGGTGTTTGGGAATGAAACAGATAAAAAGAAAGTGACCATTAATTCAATCCGACTCGGACTTTGCCCCGAAACGTTTTCGTTAATAAAATTTCCAAACTTGACTCACCTTGACTTCTTGTTTGTTCAACTATAAGCGAATACTAATAAGGTGTCTTATTAAACGGTAGAGTAATTTTATCCGAAATTTTTTAAAAAATAACCTCAAATCAACTAAATATCACTACACAATGTCGTTTTACTTTACACGTAACTGTCTCCTTACCTAATTTTTACACGATAAATACATGTTACTACACAAACAAGAAATCAGTGGTCCATCACAGACTGAGAAACCCTAGGTACCTGACATAGGACGTTCCGAGGAGAAGGTACCCTAAATGATCCGTTTTTATGACCTCACCCCACGGTAAAGGAAGAGGTCCCCAGAAGGACTCGGTCCTTATCTTGGGGACACAGGACGAACTGTCCACCTAAGACTTGGCGTCTCGGTGGCCCTTTTGGGTGTTACTTTAGCGAGTCGGTACTTTTTCTTGTTTTATTACAACAAACATTGTTGTTCTTGTCTGGATTTTATTCTAAATCATATTCGTTACTTGGGAAGAACATTAGTTGAATGATCAGTAAGTAAATCGGATTTAAATGTAAAGAGGTAGGTTTTAGATTTATGAGATAAATTTTTGAGTGTCTAAAAACCGGACAAACCACTTTCCGTCAGAATAAGTTTTAAAAATTGTATAAAAAAAGATCCAAAATCCCGAGACGATCCAAAAAGGTTATGTATTTTAATGAAACCGTTGTTTACTATTTTATAGACAGGAAGATTGAAAGTCTCAGATAAGACAAAAAATACAAACATACTTAAATATTGTTTTTATTTTATTAATAAGAAAACTTTGAACTATAACTCAGAATAAATAGTCTAAAATTCCCCCTAGCCCTATAAGTCAGGGTAAGGAAGGTGTTCATCTTAACATGAATAATCTAGTACAAAGAATCTTAACAGGAGTACAGTAACTAAAAATAGGGTGACCGGGTTTTACAAGTCAGAGTACTCAATCAACGAACAATAAAAAAGAAAAACAATTTATTTCGTACGGTCTAGAAAGACACGGTATTATATCATATTATGTGAGGTTATTTTGAACCATAGATGTCTGACATTCGTGCGTCATATACAGATGTCGTGTCTTCCACTACCGACTCTAGATATTTGACAATAGACAAGTAAACTTACATCGACACTTAAAAGGTCGACCAAAATAGTAAAATTACCTACTTAATTATATTTCCTTAGTTTCCGTTCACTTACCATCTTTTCTTTCATGTCTGTTCCAGAGATTTTGTCACGGTTGTGGAACGAAAGTTCAACGAACTCACCACAACAATTACTGACTACGTACCTCCTCTCACGTGCAAATCAACTCTGTAGAGGAGACAGGGTAAAGTGGAGACTCACGACTGCCCGTCGACTACGGGACCAAAGTTAATGGTTTGGATGAACATAAATTCATCTTCTCTAGTGCTTACAGGTCTCGTTGACCCGTCGTCGTACCATAACATAACATCGTGTATATTATAGACATATATTATTAATATCTATAATATGTATATGGTCTTTTAATTATAGCTATTTGATAATGACTTTATGTCTACTATTAGACTATATAGTCAAAATAATACGTATAGGGATACTTTAAAATAGTGACCATGTCCAAAAACATGGTAGTGATTTTAGTACTACGTCTTAACAAGGTAGAGGGATCTCTTTTGGTGAAAGTGTGACAGAGGTGGGGCCGTTGAGTACTACTGGAGACCGTTGATGACTAGAAAGGAAGAGATATAAAACAGGAAAACTCTTACGACATATTCATTTAAGTATGTAAGACATACGTAAACGTTATTATACCACACATTTATACATGGTTTATCAGAGGACTCTATGGTAAAAGTGAGTCGTAACTCCAGGTAGATCCGACAACGTACCTAGTTATCATTCAAAGAAAATTAGGGATGTCTGACAGGGGTTGAACACTACTTAGTTGAATCCCAAAAAGTGGAATACCATCACTCCTCGTATATACGTAAGTGATCTTTGGTATGAAACATAAAACTTAAAAATGAAAAAGAGTACAATCGTCGTACGACATACTGTAAGGCATCAGCACGACCCGTCGTTGTGACTCGATTCGAGAGACAGGTGGGACCCTAGCACTCCCAGTTGCTGACTATGTGAATCCTTACAAGACGTGGGTGTGGTGATAAGACAAAAAGTGAAAGTCATGTCGTGGAAACTCCAATCTGGTCCGTTTTGAGACTGCGTGTCATCCAATTCATATAATATACGAAAAAGGTGAATGTAAAAGTTGGATTTTACCAAAGAACTCTAATTGGGATAAAGTCGAACTCTATCTAGACATTCATTATGAAATAACATACCCACATGGTGTCGTATAAATAGATAAGTGTGTTACTTCTTGTAAACCGACCAAAGGTCAAAAACCGGTAGTGTTCATGTCGACAGTACTTATAAAGACATGACTATAAAGACACTTGTACAAAAGGTAAAGAGTTCATGTTTACGGGTATTTTCTCATACTAACGACTCAACATTCCACTCACTTATAAATTCAAATACACCTTGACGATTTGACAGAAGGTTTTACTGACGTGGCAAATGGGTGGTCGTCACATACTCACCAAGTTGAAGAGATGTAGTAACGGTCTTGAACCAATAAATAGTACAATTGGTAATTCGTTCTACACCTTACCATAGAGTAACATTGAAATTAAACGTAAATGAACTACCAACCTCTTCCGTTACCGTGGGGTGAGGTCATGAGAACAGACCTTTTAGGATACCTACCTCCTCGGACCATCCGGCGTCAGGTACCCCAGCGATTCTCAGCCTGTGTTGACTCGTTGAAGGGAAAGTGAAAAGTAAAATTACGTAACCTCTTCCTTTACCGTTGGGTGAGGTCACAAGAACGGACCTCTTAGGGTCCCTGCCCTCGGACCACCCGACGGTAGAGACCCCAGCGTGTCTCAGCCTTTGCTGACTTCGCTGAATCGTCGTCGTCGTCGTTACTACAACTCGTAGACAAATATACGAATAAAGTGATTGTGTATCGAGAAGGTACTATACAAACCTACTTGGTAAAAGGTTAACCTGCTGAACAAAAGAAGGATGACTCAAATCTGTTAAGTAACAAAAGACTTATGGTAGGAACTAATTTTATGTAACACTTTTATAAAGGACGGTAAGACGTCGAACAGAAAAAGTAAGAGAATTATCATGGAAAGTGTCTCGTTCGTAAAAATGAAAACTACTTTATAAAATAAAAAATAACTAACACGAAATTGCAGTACTGTTTTTAGTAAAACAGATTGTGAACCAAGACTTCTAAAAAAAAAAGTTTTTCTAAATCTCAAAATCTAAAATATGAACCTATATGTCAGGTAAAACTCTAAGAGGAGTTTAAAAACATATTCCACCTTCTAAATCCGGTTCTAAGTCAATAAACGGATCCTTATAGGTTAACAGGGATTCAGTAAACAAATATTCTGATGGTAATGAGGTGACTAACAGTAACGTGGGAACGGTTTTTTAGTTTAAAGAGGTGAAAGGGTGTAGGTGTGAACCCTACTCAGTCATCGTAATAGAACAATTATTAAAAAATAAAAGAGAAAAATAAGTAAAAATAACTTAAAAAATAGAACATAACCTCATGTCGGTTAAGTGTTACAACACTATCAAAGTCCATCTGTCGTCTCCTTGAGATAGAAAAATTGTGACATTGTAGACATGATATAAAATGAAAAAGTAAGAAATATAAAGATTAAACACAAAAGAGAAAAAAAGTGGTACTATTAAGATAGATCCTTATATATCAAATAATTAACAAAATCGTTTGAATTGAAACATAGAGTACCCATAAAGATAGTAAAAGGAAGACAAAATGGTTGAACTGTAAAAATAATAAACGAATAAAGTCAAATATAATCAACATTAAACAATAAGAAAAAGATAGAAAAAACAACTTTCAAATCTATTAACAAAACGTCGGAAAAAGACATCTTTACATTCATAAATTTTTCTACTTGAGGAGGATACATTTTATAGTGGAGACTTTAACCTTCATCGAGTCAGCACAGGCTGAGAAACACTTATGTCAAATACCTTAAGAGCTCCGGTCTCATGACCTCACCCATCGGAAAGGGAAGAGGTCCCCTAGAAGGGTTGGATCCCTAACTTGGGTTCAGAGGGTGTAACGTCCGTCTAAGAAATGGTCTTAGATAATACTCTATAATATAACACTCTATAATGGACATAGAGTATTATAAATATACATATACAAGAGTGATATAAAAGAAAGTCTTATAAAAGATTGTCTGTTCATTAATAAAGAAATTAGATACCCAATGAAATTTTGAATTACGGATCTAAGGTTCATAAACCCTCAAAGATTTCTATAGAAAAACGATAACTAAAAGATTCAGTTAAGGCGATGACTAGTTTTTTATTTAAGACATATTAAAGTTAAAAATTTTTTATATAATTCGGAAGAAGACGTGTTTGTTTAACACACACACGCACACATAAATTAGATGTGTCGTCCCACATAGACCTCGGAGCCGACGGACCCCTCGTGGTACGTGAACGACGTGTCTTCATCCACCGACTCAGAGGTCCGACCCTTCGAAACTACACGTTACTCTCGACAACCCACGAGCA
The DNA here is from genome assembly GCF_002263795.3 of Bos taurus. Taxonomy (NCBI): domain Eukaryota; kingdom Metazoa; phylum Chordata; class Mammalia; order Artiodactyla; family Bovidae; genus Bos; species Bos taurus. Next base: position 24,505,664 of record NC_037337.1, read on the forward strand.
TGACTCCTTTTGACAATTAGAAGGAAAAATAAGTGTTGGTTTACATACCGATAGTTCTTACGTCCCGGAAATAGTTCCATAACAATTATTGTACCCTTCATCAGTTTAAGTGGGGAGAGTGTTGATGTCAAGACTTACCTTTAGAGGGGAAGGACCTGACAGGTACTAACTCCCGAGACAAACTCTAACTCTCGTTTCTGTTCTCAGATAAAAACGTGCCCACACCAACACTTCTCTTACGACAAGGGTAGTGATTTGACCTTCACAAAATCTACTCTCTCTTATTCCTAGTTGATGTTCTCTCTCTTTCCATAATTTTTACCAGTCACAAATCAATTCCGGTACACCTTCCTTAAAAGTGTTTCCGATAACGAAGGAATTGATTGTACCTCACATTTCTATTAGTAAGGTTTCGAGGAAATATTTACAAGGGGAGGGAGAAGGTAAAGTGGTCGGAAACTTTAAGTTTCTATTCTACTTGAGGGAAAAGACAAAAATGTCGTTTGGTCTTGGTACGTGATCTAAGATCCTATTCCAATTACTATTTCTACAACCGATTATTTAGAGTAACTGACGTATCTTACGGTGTCACAAAGTTCTCGGGAAATCACGAAGGGACCATCGAGTCAACCGTTTCTTAGGCGGACGTTACGTCCTGTGGGGTCAAGTTAAGGACCCATTCCTTCTAGACGACCGCTTCCCTATCTGATGGGTGAGGTCATAAGAACCCGAAGAGAACACCGAGTCGACACTTTCTTAGTTGGGCGTTACGCCCTCTGGACTCCAGTTTTGGACCTAACCCTTCTAAAGGACCTCTTCCCTTTCCGATGGGTGAAGTCATAAGACTGGGTCTCTTAAGGTATCTGACATATCAGGTACCCCAGAGTTTTCTCAGCCTGTGTTGACTCGTTGAAAGTGAAAGTGGAATTACAAATCCATTTTCCGATACCGTCCATGACAAGTACCGGATGTTTATCTAAATGAAAAAGTAGGAATGGTCTTAGAGATACAAGACAAAAAGTCGGTACAAAGATCTGTTTTTACGTATGGAAGGAGTCTGAAAGTATCGAACTCTAGTCGAACTTGAAACAAGATTAGTTAGTCTACATTCGTAGGACTCGCTAAATAGCGGGAAAGGATAAGTGATTTGAAAAGATGAAATGGATTATTACGGTTTACAGTCACCCAATCATGGAACGATTATGTACTCACGTATGCACGATTCAGTGAAGTCAGTACTTGACTGAGATACCTGAGAAAGACTGGGACACCTGACATCGGACGGTCCGAGGAGACAGGTACCCTAAGAGGTCCGTTCTTATGACCTCACGTAACGGTACGGCAGAGGTCTCCTAGAAGGGCTGGGTCCCTAGCTTGGACTCTGAGGATTCCGAGGACGTAACGTCCACCTAAGAAATGACGACTCGGTGGTCCCCTCAGGATTATGATGTATGGTTTCCAGTTTTCAGTGTAAACATAGGGTCTCTCTACTTTTTCTGGTTATTGAGTAAAGAGTAGATACCAAATGATTCTCTTCCGAATGGGTACTAGCCTTCAGTACGGACAAAGTGTTTACACAAGAATGAATTTATAAAGTCCTCGTCATTTCCTTCTGATCTTACTTTCGTGGATTTAAAGTCAAAATCAAGTAACAATGGAATATTAATCATCCTCCAGGAGTACATAGCGAAATCAAAAATGACCTCATAATATAAGTACATTCTTTTACATTATATTCCCATGTCGGACCATTTAAAAGTACATTGGTTGTGAGAATATTGGTCGTGAGTCTAGTTCTTTGTCTCGTAATGGTCGGGAAGTCACGAGAGAAATACTATAACGGGGTGTACATTGTTATAAGACTAAAGACGGACACATTTAATCGGTGCAGTCGAATACATAGGATATCCTTACTGTACAAATAACTGATAGACTTATATAAGACAACAGTTTTTGGATGAAATCTGAAAACAGAAAAGATAGTTAAACAGACAACAACTAAACTTTCTCTATAAAAATTTAGTTTTACTAGGGAAACTACTACATACACTATCTACTATAAACTATTATACAATAAAAACTATTAGTTATAATTTAAAGTATTCTATTATTATGACATTTATATAAGTGATCAATAGGAAATTATCTAAAAGATCAATAGAAAAATTGAAAACTTTATTAAAATTATATTTAGTCAAAAAATTACTTCGTATCAACCAAATGTTACAACACGGGTAGAGACGACATGTCTTTTCACTGTTTTTTACTTACATATATACTTATATCTAAGTAAAACTACGAATCTCTATGAACACAGGACGAATTCTTTACACATATATTGTGTTTCATTACTTGTTCAAGACTTAAAAAAAATAATTGAAGTACGTAATAAGAATGTAAGTCTGGACGTAAGACTGACGATAAATATTTAGGAAATAGGAACCGTGTACCTACGTTTACAAAAGGTTAAAAATCACATTATGGAAAGGTCATAGTTAAAATAGTGTTTTAAAATGAAACATGGGGAGGGGTAGACCAGTATAGTAAGAGGAAATAAAGTCCAAAAAGAAGATAAAAATCTTAAAAAGAAATGGAAAATATCAATAGCACATAAATAATGTACCCACTACATCAAAAGACTTAAAAGTAAGATTGATGATTTTACTTAATAAAAGGCTTCAAAAGAGTAGGAGAAACACGGGTCTTACGAAAGAAGAGATACAAGACGTAACACATATGTGAACAATGAGCAAATAAATTTTTAGAAAATCACACAACGGTCAAAATACGTTAAGACCACATTACTTGTTTAATCTATAAGAAGATTGAAATCTAAGTCAGGGAGTCTACACGTTTGTCGATCTTAAACACTTTGTAATCTTAGGAGTCACACGTGACGGTTGTTAGAGAAGGACTAAGTTAAATAATTACATAATCGATGTCCCTTTTTGTCAATTTTCTGTCTCACACGGTTACCTCGAGGTTCAATGATTGAGGATAATAAAAAGAGTACTCTAGTATATGAGTACTTAGAGATGACCACTTAGAGATAACCATCTTAATCATTATCTTGATTGTTGTCAAGATAATTTGTCGTGAGTAATTAAGACATTAAAGATTTCTATACAAGTCATCTTACAAAATTTCGTCCTGTGCAAACCATATTCTTACCGTGAACTAAAAAAAAAAAAAAAAACTATTCCTAATAAAGACTTGTCTCTACTTTTTTATCTTTAGTTTTTGGCGAAAAATTTTAGACAAGTGGTTAAAACCCAACCGTTCGTGGCACGAAGGATACCCGTAGTCAAGTCAAGTCAAGTCAGAGAGTCAGTACAGACTGGGAAACACTGGGGTACTTAACGTCGTACGGTCCGGAGGGACAGGTAGTGGTAGAGGACCTCAAGTGATTTGAGTGCAGGTACCTCAGCCACTACGGTAGGTCGGTAGAGTAGGAGACAGTAGGGGAAAAAGAGGACGGGGGTTAGGGAGGGTCGTAGTCTCACAAAAGGTTACTCAGTTGAGAAGTGTACTCTACCGGTTTCATGACCTCAAAGTCGAAATCGTAGTAAGGAAGGTTTCTTCTTTGAGAGTTCTCAGAAGAGGTTGTTGTGTCAAGTTTTCGTAGTTAAGAAGTCGCGAGTCGAAAGAAGTGTCAGGTTGAGAGTGTAGGTATGTACTGGTGACCTTTTTCGTATCGGAACTGATCTGCCTGGAAACAACCGTTTCATTACAGAGACGAAAAGTTATACGATAGATCCAACCAGTATTGAAAAGAAGGTTCCTCATTCGCAGAAAATTAAAGTACCGACGTCAGTGGTAGACACCACTAAAACCTCGGGTCTTTTTATTTCAGACTGTGGCAAAGGTGACAAAGGGGTAGATAAAGGGTACTTCACTACCCTGGTCTACGGTACTAGAAGCAAAAGACTTACAACTTGAAATTCGGTTCATAAAGTGAGAGGTGAAAGTGAAAGTAGTTCTCAGAAAAATCAAGGAGAAGTGAAAGACGGTATTTCCACCATAGTAGACGTATAGACTCCAATAACTATAAAGAGGGTCGTTAGAACTAAGGTCGACACAAAGAAGGTCGGGTCGTAAAGAGTACTACATGAGACGTATCTTCAATTTATTCGTCCCACTGTTATATGTCGGAACTGCATGAGGAATCATATGGGTATTAAACAGAGTCGGTGTAGTTGGTTACTTCGTGAAGAAGGAACAGGAAAAGAAGAAAAGAAATACGGAAATACAGGAAGTAAAGAAACAAAAAGAAGAGGGGAAAAGGAAGGGAAGTAAAAGGAGTAGAGAATGACGAGAGACTGAGAGGAAGATCTATTGAGATCTAAACGAGAGTACTGCCGAGGGGAGCGACACAGGGGAGAAGGACAGTGGTCTCTATGACGTGTCCACGTCGGGGCAGACACGGTCACACGGAGAAACTCCTGCGTCATCATGTGTCGCCACAGAGAGTCCCACTGGACCCCGTCCTGGTTCCACGACCTGAAAGACAGACTTCGCTACCAGTCTCTCCGGTACGACGACAAGTGACACAGAGCTTTCGGTACTTACTATATGACACCTGAGACTGACCCTAAAACGGCCATGGTTACATATATGAGTCAAGGTGATTACCATCTCACCAATGTTCCGTCCCAATGTAGGAGAGGAAGTCCTATTAGGTACCTCGACCCGACCCACCAGAATCGTAGTGTGTGTAAGGGACCCCCCAATTCTTTAGTTTAATTGAGGTCTCGTGTTTAGTCACATTAAGATACCTAGTTTCCGTATTGGGAGGACATTCACAGACCGGGATTGGGGATGAGGTCACAAAGATGAACACAGGACACTTTTATAACACCTACAAGTAATAACCTAACGTTCCTTTATTTTCGTCAATAGGATTTCCTTTACTCGGGATTTATAAGTAACCTCTCTGACTGCGACTTTGACTTCGAGGTTATGAAACAGGTGAACGACTCTTCTCGACTAAGTAACTTTTTATGGGACTTAAGACCCTTTCTGACTTCCGTTTTCCTCTTCCCCCGTAGTCTCCTACTCTACCAATTTGTCGTCGTGTCAGAGTTGTCTCTACTTAAACTCGTATGAGGTCCTCTATCATCTCCTGTCTCCTCGGACCGTATGACTGTAGGTAAACCAGTATTTTTCAACCTATGTTGAATCGTTGACCTGTTGTTGTTTTAATATCTCTGGCTTCTATGCACCGTTCTTAGTCTCTAAGGTGTCCGAAACAAGGTACCCAGGAACAGAATTATTCGGGTCTCTTAAGAATGTTGGACGAATGACGATTCCTGAGAAGACCATAGTACCGACACTAAATTTGACATTACATCTTCTGACCGGAGAAATCGTTTACGTGTCTAGTAAAGAGTCAAGGTAGTGATATTACGACTTATTTCGTGTATCCTCATCTCTCATTCACTGAGAAACACCGGTAAACCGGAGTTTCAGTAGGGAACATCTGTGTCTTGTGAATGGGTTCCATTCTTTGTGTCAATAAGGTCAGTGGTCGGAGTATGAAGTTCCTGTTCGATCCTACTACCCGGGTCTCGAGTCCGAACGCAGACTAGGAACCGAACTCCTCCAAGGTCCCTTGTCTCCGTTGTCGACAGTCATTTTTGAATGTTAGTCACGTCTATGACGACACAACAACGGTCCTGGAAGAGTCGGTTACTAGTTCGTCAACGAATAGATACAGAAGGAGGGGCCAAAATCAGTACAGGGGTTTTCTACCACTTTGTAGGGGTCGAGTGTCACTTTAGTAGATACTTCAAATTACAGACCGAGTTCTTTTCCTTATGGCTAGTGTTACTACACAGATACGTGTTGGTAACCAGAAAGTAAAAAAAGAGTTCTTTGACCGACTACGGGGTACTTCGAACTCCTTGTGTTACAATTAGGGTCTTTTTACATGACTCGAGACACAACATTTTACTACTTTTGAAGGTAGGTGTAAGGTCTTTTAATTAACCTCTAAGTTTTCATCCGTCACTACACGAGTCCCTCTGTCCTTTTCAATTATTGTAACTCTGATTATCGTTGTGTAGGATCTTGAACGTCGTCGAGAACATTCCCAAGGACCTTAGTACGTAGATAACGATTGATCCGTCTGTAAAAGGTACGTGAACAAGAATTATTTGATTGACTAACTGTATCTACCACAAGTGGAGGAGGAACTTGTCACTAGGAATTAGGAGTACAAGGGATACGGCTACGAACACCTACAACACGTCGTTCCTACGATACCGTCTCCTTATCTGTCTTTACTTCCGTTTGTTTCACCTCCACCCCACCTCCAACCACACTCACCATCTTTTTCATCCTCCTCCCTTTTTTCCCATAGTCCTTATCTTTTCCCTTCCCTATTAGTCTCGTCCCTTTACCCTTTCGCACAATCCTTCCATGAACCTTTCCCGAATCCGATAACCCGATTGGACTTAGGAACTGGTGTGTGTAAGTTGTTCCCTATTATTCCGTGTTCAACAGATTTCTTTCACTTTCATACAGTAAAAAGGAAAACCCCCCGTGTAGTTACCTTTTATTTAAAGGTAAGGGAAGCGGGTCTTTCTTTGTGACAAAAGTCTACTTAGTCGGGGGAGAACACTGACTTATCTTCTTGACGTCTAGATTTAGGCCTGGTTTTCATTCATTGCAAAACTTTTTAGGGAGTTTAAACGTCCATTTACCCGAAGGGTCCACCGGGCTCACCATTTCTTGAGTGGACGGTTACGTCCTTTGAAGTCTCTGGGTCCAAGTTAGGGACCTAGTCCTTCTAGGGGACCTCTTCTCGGGTGCCGTTGGGTTATAAGACGGACCTTATGAGTAACCTTTCTCCTCAGGTACTGAGCGTCTCAGTCTGCGCTGACTTTGTAGAATCGTGTGTCGTGTGTGTAGAATAAACATGGAGACATGAGTAGACATAAAAGAACTAGGATTTGTGAGGTATCGTCATAAAATTAATAGAAACGGAATGACGTGCCTCTTCCGTTACCGTGGGGTGAGGTCATGAGAACGGACCTTTTAGGGTACCTGTCTCCTCGGACCATCCGACATCAGGTACCCCAGCGATTCTCAGCCTGTGCTGACTCGTTGAAGGGAAAGTGAAAAGTGAAAGTACGTAACCTCTTCCTTTACCGTTTGGTGAGGTCACAAGAACGGACCTCTTAGGGTCCCTGTCCCCTCGGACCACCCGAAGCCAGATACCCCAGCGTGTCTCAGCCTGTGCTGACTTCGCTGAATCGTCGTCGTCGTCGTCGGAATGACGTCAGTATACTAAGAGTAAACAACTAGAGAAATTCAAAAGTAAACAGAGATTGGAAGGATATAAATTTAAAATGAAGTTTCCGGTACATTAAGTTACAAATATTTTCTCGAACCATGTGTCGAACCATGTGTCATCTGTGAGTTCTTAATGAACATAGGGCTTACTCAACTATTTAGTAATAAGTATTCAATTACTTTTTTAATACAACTTGTTAACAAATTTAATAAGACTTTTGTTAGAAGGTTAAAATACCTTACGTACGGTTTGTTTTCCGAGTTTCTCATATTTGTCTCCCAATAATAACACTTGTTTTACTTGTGATTTAACACTTGTTTTACCTGTTATTTGTTATTTAGGTTCAGATCCTAATTCCTTTTAAGATAACTTCTATACTCTCGTTTACAATACCATTAGTACGAAACAAGTAAATTGTTTGTAGGTATTTATGAGTTACCTTCAGAATAACAACAAGGCAGTGAGTCAGCACAGACTGAGATACACTGGGGTACCTGACGTCGTGTGGTCTGAAGGGACAGGAAGTGACAGGGGTTCTTAACGAGTGTGAGTACAGGTACACACCTACTACGGTAGGTCAGTAGAGCAGAAGACAGTGGGGGAAGAAGACGGGAGTTAGAAAGGGTCGTAGTCCCAGAAAAGTCACTCAGTCGAGAAGTGTAGTCTCAAGTTTCAAAACCTCGAAGTCGAAGTCGTAGTCGGAAAAACTACTTATAAGTCCCAACTAAAGGAAATCTTAACTGACCAAACTATAGGGACAACAGTTTCTTTGAGAGTTTCCAGAAGACGTCGTGGTGTCAATCTTTCGGAGTTAAGAAGCCGAGAGTCGGAAGAAATCGCAGGTTGAGAGTGTAGGTGTGTACTGATGACTGAGATGTATCGAAACTGAGATACCCGGAAACAACCATTTCACTACAGAGACGAAAAATTATACGACAGATCCAAACAGTATCGAAAGGAAGGTTCTTCGTTCACAGAAAATTATAGTACCGACGTCAGTAGAAGACGTCACTAAAACCTCTGGTTCTTTTATTTTAGACACTGACGAATGTGAAAAGGGGGTAGACAAACGGTACTTCACTACCCTAGTCTAGAATTAAAAAACTTCAACTCAAAATTCAGTTAAACAGTGACAGGAGGAAGTGGGAGTAGTTCTCCGAGAAATCAACGAAAAGAGAAAGATGGTAATCTCACCATAGTAGACGTATAAACTTCAACAACCATAAAGAGGACCGTTAGAACTAAGGTCGAACACTAAGAAGGTTGGGTCGTAAAGTGTACTACACACTACATGAGATGTGTGTTACATTTATTCGTCTCACTGTCATATGTCGGAACTGCATGAGGAAAGGGCTAAAACTTGGTCAAACAACAAGGTACAGGTCAAGATTGACAACGAAGGACTGGACACACGTCCAAAGTGTACTCCGTACATCCCACATGATCATAGGATAGATAAATTCTTAAAAGACCAACAACACTAGGTGTGTAAGTTTCTAAAATCACATCAGTCACTTCGTCTCTATCTACGAAAAGACCTTAAGGGAATGAAAAAGATACTAGGTCACTTACAACCACTAAAGTAAAGACCAAGACGACGGAAAAGATTTAGGTTGAATATGTAAACCTTAAAGAACCAAGTGTATAACGAATTCGGATGAACTTCCTAAAACACGTAATGGAACGATTAGATACTTTTCTCATGTTAACATGCTATCAAACTTGTAAGAAACCATAACGGAAAGAAATCCTAACTTTACTTTTGACTGGAAAAGATGAGGACACTGGTAACGACTTAAAAGTTTTAGACGACCGTCTTACTCATCTCGTGAAATTGTCATAGTAGTAAATCCTAAAATTTTCCAGTCGACCTTAAGGTAGTAGACGTGATCGAAACAAACACTATTACGAAGGATTCCGGGTGGTCTGAAGTGTGAGGTCCTACGGACCGAGATCCACTCATGGCAACACCAATAGACCCAGTAATTCTGGAAAAACCATGTCAAAAAGACACATAAGAACGGTGGAGAAGAATTAGAAAAGACGAAGACAATCTAAGAACGGTAAAGACAGGAAATAACACGGGTAGAAACGTACTTTACAAGGAAACCATGGAGATTAAAAGAACTTCTCCAGATATCAGAAAGGGTAAGATAACAAGGGACGATAAAGAAACGTAACAAGTGAATTCTTTCTAAAGAATAGAGAGGAACAATAAGAGACCTAAAGACGTAAGTAAACCTATATAGAAAGGGAAAAGAAACAGAGAATGAAGAAAAGAGTCGATAAACATTAGGGAAGAATCTCTTTGTAAAACGGAAGAAAGTAAAGAAAAAGAAACCTTACCAAAACCAGTGGACGGAAGACATGTTACAATACTTGGAGGTTGGTGTCAAGAAGTCCTTGAGGTAGATACTCTAGATTAGGGACTTAGATAAACAGTGGAAGTGAGACATTTCAAGAACTAAATCCAGTATGAATTTACCAGATTACCAAAAGGGATGAAAGAAGTCGAATTCCGACTTAAAACGTTATTCCTTGAGTACTAGAATCGGTGTTAGCCGAGGTCTAAAAGTAAAACACTGATATATCTAAAGGAGGTTTAAGTCGACGTTTCCTATATTAGTTGGACTAAAGACATAATTGGAAGACCACTATAGGTACACATCGCACCCGAGAGTATAACAACCTTCTCCCACAAACGATACTGGTCACACAAAAGAACCATTTTGAGACAATCGGAAACAGGATGAAGTACGACATGAGGTTCCGGTTTGAACGGACAATGAGGTCCATAGAGAACTGAAGGATACAAACGTAAGGTTAGGGGATACTACTTTTTCTGTAGAAAAGAACTCACATCAAGTTCTTTTAGAACATCTAGAACTATCTTGGTAAGAAGTATCTAGAGAAATCCAAGACAAAATTTGAGTATAAAAGTGACCGTGACTCTGTGTGTAAGTAGGACAAGACCCAGTTCAGAAGGAGTATAGGTTTAGAAGAGGTTCCTCGGGACATTTACCCATGTGAGACCTACTGTTATTTCCAAACTCTGTGAAAAGTGTCGATCCTTTCAACACAGAGTAAAGAGTTTCTATTTTTATTAACCTTGTTATTTTGGACAGGGTATCCCAAAACTATAAATTTAATCTATTACTTAATATTTACGTAGGATGTCACGGACTGTATATCAGTCGAGTTATTTATAGTTGAGAGAAATAAGACGATTTGGAAGGAAAGGAAGTTACCGGTCCGAACACTAGACGAAAAAGGGGGTGTAGTCAAGTCATTACCTTCGAAGATCCTGTAAATGAATTAGTGAATGAAAGGATCTCTATCAGTGATAAAAATAAATATGAAAACCACACTATCGGTCGATCAATGTGACTATGTGAGTCCCACGACTTTCCTGTGTCTACCTAGTCCACTCCGAACTAAACCCAAAGGGATTGTCATCATTTTAGTTCCTGTATAACGTACAAATGACCGATGATAACCTATATTATAAAGACTTAACCTAGAGGTTCTAAAACGGTAATAATAATTGATAAAAGTGAAGTATAACCAAATACTCGAAAATTATATAAGACGTAAACTAAGGGCAAAGTTATTACATCTAACGTATATATCGGAAGGTCAGTGTAAGTGAAAGGTGAGAGAATCATTACTAAAAATTGTTTTTTCTGTTAGATTTTTATATTAAGGTACGAGTCTTCTTCGAAGGAACTGTCAAAACAAAAGAAATTTTTGAAACTCTTACGAAAGGAAAACACTGACGGTAACGAATACTACTCTTGAGTTCGTAGTAAGAATTACCACAAAGGGTCTTGTGTCGTATAACTAAAGAGGACTGATAATCGTTCTAAAAGAAGGTGATTTAATCTGGGAACCTAAACAGAAGTTACGGAACGTTTGAAGACGGTTTTGGTGTCACCACTTGAACGTCTTATGAAATAAGTGGAAATACTGAAAAGTGTATCGTAACGAGGACTTATTCCTCGAACGAAATATCCTTCGGTTCATGTTGTCACGCACCCCTAAGAACGATACTATTTCTCCAATACCTTACCCAGTATCTTCTCCATCAATATTTATAGGTTAATGTTAGTACACCAGTAAACGTCATTGTTTTCGATATTATCAATATTTTAATAGAAGTAAGATGTACTTATATAAATGCATATGTAATTGGTAAAAATCAAATAGAGAGGAGAAACGGACGGACACCATTTTCCTTTGTACGGTGATGTTAAATTAAAATGTAGAGTCACATAGAGTCACCAATTCTATGTCTTAAGTTACCCTCTCACACTAAGTCGATCTACTCCTTTCTTGTAGTGGACATTTACCTATTTACTTGAACCATAAAAGAAACTTCCTCTCTCGACCAAAACGAACTTACTTCTTATTAACGTAGTATAATTGTCCCTCGTACAAGTCTGAATTTAACTTCTTTCACCTCTTCTGGTGATCTGGTAAGTCCATATTGGATTTAGTTTAGGAAATACTAATAGTCACCTTCACTCTTTGTCTAAATTCCCTGATTTAGACTATCTGTCTCACGGACTACTTGATATCTGTCTCCTAGCACTGTAATATGTCCTCTGTCCCTAGTTCTGGTAGGGGTTCTTTTTCTTTACGTCTTTTCGTTTTACCGACAGACTCCTCCTGAATGTTTATCGACACTTTTCTTCTCTTCACTTTTCGTTTCCTCTTTTCCTTTCTATATGGGTACACTTACGTCTCAAGGTTTCTTATCGTTCCTCGTTATTCTTTCCGAAGGAGTCGGTAGTTACGTTTCTTTATCTCCTTTTGTTATTTTACCCTTTCTACCATCCCTGGATTGTCTTCGTCTTCTATAATTCTTCTCCACCGTTCTTATGTGTTTTCTTGATATGTTTTTTCTAGAAGTGTTGGGTCTATTAGTACTACCACACTAGTGAGTGGATCTCGGTCTGTAGGACCTTACACTTCAGTTCACCCGGAATCTTTCGTAGTGATGTTTGTTTCGATCACTTCCACTACCTTAAGGTCAACTCGGTAAAGTTTAGGATTTTCTACTACGACACTTTCACGACGTGAGTTATACAGTCGTTTAAACCTTTTGAGTCGTCACCGGTGTCCTACCTTTTTCCAGTCAAAAGTAAGGTTAGGGTTTCTTTCCGTTACGGTTTCTTACGAGTTTGATGACGTGTTAACGTGAGTAGAGTGTTCGATCATTTCATTACCAATTTTAAGAGGTTCGGTCCGAAGTCGTTATACACTTGACACTTGAAGGTCTATAAGTTCGACCTAAATCTTTTCCGTCTCCTTGGTCTCTAGTTTTACGGTTGTAGGAGACCTAGTAGTTTTTTCGTTCTCTCAAGGTCTTTTAGTAGATAAAAACGAAATAACTGATACGGTTTCGGTGACTGACACACCTAGTGTTATTTGACACCTTTTAAGACTTTCTCTACCCTTATGGTCTGGTGGACTGGACGGAGAACCCTTTAGACATACGTCCAGTCCTTCGTTGTTAATCTTGACCTGTACCTTGTTGTCTGACCAAGGTTTATCCTTTTCCTCATGCAGTTCCGACATATAACAGTGGGACGAATAAATTGAAGATACGTCTCATGTAGTACTCTTTGCGACCGACCTTCTTCGTGTTCGACCTTAGTTCTAACGGCCCTCTTTATAGTTATTGGAGTCTATACGTTCACTGTGGTGGGAATACCGTCTTTCACTCCTCCTTGATTTTTCGGAGAACTACTTCCACTTTCTCCTCTCACTTTTTCGACCGAATTTTGAGTTGTAAGTCTTTTGTTTCTAGTACCGTAGACCAGGGTAGTGAACTACCCTTTATCTACTCCTTTGTCACAGTCTGAAATACAAAAACCCGAGGTTTTAGTGAAGTCTACCACTGACGTCGGTACTTTAATTCTGTGAATGAGGAACCTTCTTTTCAATACTGGTTGGATCTATCGTATAACTTTTCGTCTCTGTAATGAATCGGTTGTTTCCAGGCAGATCAGTTCCGATACCAAAAAGGTCACCAGTACATACCTACACTTCAAACCTGACACTTCTTCCGACTTGTGGCTTCTTAACTACGAAAACTCCACAACCTCTTCTGAGAACTCTCAGGGAACCTGACCTTCCTCTAGGTTGGTCAGGTAAGACTTCCTTTAGTCGGGACCCTAAAGAAACCTTCCTTACTACGATTTCGACTTTGAGGTCATGAAACCGGTGGAGTACGCTTCTCAACTGAGTAACCTTTTCTGAGACTACGACCCTCCCTAACACCCGTCCTCCTCTTCCCCTGTTGTCTCCTACTCTACCGACCTACCGTAGTGACTGAGCTACCTGTACTCAGACCCACTTGAGGCCCTCAACCACTACCTGTCCCTCCGGATTGCACGACGCTAAGTACCCCAGTGTTCCTCAGCCTGTGCTGACTCGCTGACTTTACTTGACTTGACTTGACTATCGATATTCGGAAAAAATTCTCTATCACTCGAGTTCTACAATCCCCGTTTGTCCTGAATCCTTCTATTCATCATTTGACTCCTTACATCGTACTCAATGTTACATTAGTGTTCAATTGATACCCTGTGAATCTTCTCCATCTATTATCTACTGTTCAAACTAAGGGTCTCTTAGTGACTTCGTCCTTGAGACTTCTCGTTGTTACTAAATACCTCTATTATTTAGACCCTCTCCCCCTTGACTTTTACAGTTTGGAGACCGGATTACAAAAACATTTTCATATCTTCTTTTAGAATTTGAACTTTATTTGTCCGTCAGGTATCTTTTGACTCTCCTACGGAGTAAAGAGAGCGGCTGTGGCAAGTAGAAAAGTCCAACTTAGGGACCAACGACCTCAACCTAAGACCGTTCTATCCGAAAGATAATCTATCAAAACGGGTTGACAACCGATTATATTCACAAGACTTGTACAAATTCCATCCGATCCGACTCGATACTACAAGTCTCAAGTCCACATAATTTACTTGAAAACGATTTCTATAATAGTCGAATACTAGTCAAAAACCGTGTATTGTGGTAATATTCAGTTCCTTATAAACATTAATCTCTGTTTAAATACTTAAATTTAATATAAAAAGTCCCTTCTTCTTTACAACTCTTAATTATCCGTTTCAACGTTGAGTTTCTTGATCTTTTTCATCGTTCAATTTTATTTTCTTTCATTTTCATCGTTTATTATTTTGTACTCGTCTTTTTTTTGTGTCAAATAGTTGGTAGTATTCTCTTTTTATTTATATATTTCTTGTGAGACAATTTGATTGACTTAGGTATTAAATCCCTAATAATTCAAAGAGGATATTCCGATATCGAATGTACCGGAGTGATATCACTTGAAAGACTTTTAAAAAAGATTTAGTAATTTTTGGGATGTGTTTAAGAAGATATCCATCTTTTCTTCGGTACTTAACGTTCAATGGATTACTTGGTAATGTTAGAACTATGGTTTTAGACTGTAATTGTACCTTTTATTTTTCAACTTATGATCATAGTAAGTCCTTTTACCCCCCTTCACGAGTTATTTTATTATCGTTTAGTTACAAAGTAATACATTTTTCCTGTCCTGTTGTAAGGATTCTCGTGAATTGAGATCTTTACTTTCAACCAAAGTGTAAATTTTTAGTTAAATTTATTTATTTCTTATAAATAGTTTTTGAGAGATTAATTATCAGTGTCACTTTATCACTTACGAAATGGAGACTCAAACCCTTATTCTTAAGGTAAGTTGTAAAATATCCACTAGAATCAGTCAATTCATCCTGAACGATGTAGTAAACACCCCACGTTAATTTTACTTTTACGTCTTTCGGTTCACCCGACCCCTCAGTAGAGCATCCTGGTGACGGGTCTGGGGTCTGGACGACTTCTCGAAAGTCACTTGTGTGTCTCCACGACCCGCTCACCAGGGACCTCTCCTGTACCTTCGGTATGTCAAGGCGAGTGTTTGGACTGGGATGTGCGGAGACGGTAGACCTATGAATTGACATAGGAAATAGTGTCGGAAAATATTATTTGTCCACTTTTATTCACCTTATCAAGAGGATCAAGACACTCAGTGAGATCACTTAATTAACTCGGGTCCCAAAACAAAACAAAACAAAACAGAATAGAACAAAACCCTTAGAAGACAGACGTCAGAAAACAAGTCTTCGTGTCAACTAGGGAACCCGAACACTGACAGTACGAAAAAAGTCCATCTTTCACAGTCTTGACTGATCTTACTGTCCTATGAACCCACCCTAACGTCTCTTAACGAACCACACCCTTTTTGTGTAAACAACTGGTCTTTACAAAACACGTTCATCATTTCCTCTGAGTATCCTTTCGTCCTGTATTATCCGTCTTGACCCAAAAATGGATGTGTTCTTCCTTTTTTTAGACAAAAAAAAAAAAAAAAAAAAAAGGGAGTGTGTGTCGAAAAAAGTATTATCGTGTTTTGACATTAGTTAGGTTTGTTGGGTTTATAGATGAAGACCCTCCCACCTATTAATTTAACAATCTATAAGTATATCTCCTTGAGATGTGTAGTTAAATTTTTTCTTATTTATTCTGTATTCGTTTCACTGTGGTTACTTAACGTTTCTATATAAAACTCACTTCTTTTGGTCTATATTATATATGATACGTACATCTATAATTGTTCACATTTTAAAGTAACTCAAACTTCGAAGTCAATGTGTGAAATAATATACACAACATGGAGTTAATGTCTCTCTCTCTTCTCTTTCGGTTCCTAGTAAAACTTACAACTCTATTTACAGTCACAGTAGTAGACTCTTATTTTTCACCAAGAAGACCCCTCCGTTTTTATCTGATACACCTTCTCACTCTTCTTCTTCTCTCACGATAAACTAAAACATTTATTAACTCTCATAATAAAACTAATTTTTTTCTTTAAAATGAAAATTTTTCCTACTCTGTCACTCTTAGAGTCTACTCTGCTCCAACTTTTTATTAGTAGCCGAAATAGTGGTGGTTTCCGTGACCAAATTCACTCTCGAAGAGAGCCTTATTACGAGTGTCTTCAGTCCAAGTTCCTCCCCTCCTGACCTGAACTTCTTTACCTCTGTCATTCAGATATGTCAGTCGATTAAACTAATAATTCCTCTTCTCTTTACATCATTATCCCGACCACCTCTATACTGGAAGCTCTTACATAATTTTACCCTTTCTAAGAGAATGTCTGTACACCGGTCTAATAATATTCTCTGACGGTTTTGTAAATAAAGTCCCTTCTTCCATGTAAGGACACCGTAGAAAAGTTCCCCGGGTTCTGACCTTTGGTTCTGAGGTATGGTGGTGATAGGGAAAGTTTAGATGTGCTCCCTTCGAGACCCGACAAATTTTCTCGTCTGACTAGGTACCTGTGTGTCCCCCCTGACAGATCCTAGGACCTGTCTTACGGGTCATTAGAGACGACAGACCGACGTAGTGTTCTCAAGCAAGAGGTACCCTGGTGAAGCCTTCTCCGAGACCCACGAGTCCTCCTTCCTTTTGTCGTTTCTGTCAGAATAAGATCTCGGGGTCGAAGTCCCAAACCCATGTCAGACGTCCACGGACCCCTCGTAACACAGACGTGTCGTGTCACCATTCACCGACTCAGAAGTACAAACCCCCGAAGCTACACGTATCTTGAAGGGAAGAAATTGTTGCACCGAAAGTCAGAAAAAAAGACGAAAAGTAGGGGTTGACTCATTTCTTCCTTCTCCTCAAGTCCCGGGAAGGGCCCTAGAACAGATATGGTGACATCGGAAGATTTTGACGACATCGACGTCAACTCTGACTCTGACAGGGGGAGGACCTAAGAGTCCCAGACTCCTGAGACGAGGTGAACCAGAAGTAGTGAGTTGGGACAAGTCCTTTTGTTTTAGTCTTTGTTGTGTTTCGAAAGTCAGGTCGTCATGAATTTTTAAGGTTGTGTTTCGGACCCTACTCGTCACAGATTTGAGGAGGGGCAGAAACCCTTTTACACGGGTATCCCGGAGTAGAGAATTGGACGTTGATGTAGGTTCGACTTCGGTGTTCTGATACTTACGTGTAAGGTCGTACAAGAGGTAGGACGTTAGAGTGAGAACTACGTTAGAATTACTAAGGTTTAGAAGAGGGGACTCCTGGACGAAGACACAGAATCAAGAAGAGATCACGTATCCTCTCGGAAAGACAAGACCCGAGTCGGTTAGTGCTCGTTTAGGAGATCTTCGACAGAACGAAAACTGAAAATTCCGTGACCTTTTTACTTCCCTTACCTTAGTGACGGTGGACCACTGGTGTTTGTGTTTGTAGCGTGTCCTGGTTGATACGGTGGATGTTTCTGTTTATAACTCCCTTCCTGTAGAAAATACAACCACCCGTGTCATGTATCCTCCAGATTGTCTCATTAGTCTTTTCGGAAGAGACGGACGTTAAAATTAGTACAGTAACAAGGAACTTACATGAAATTTCGATTTGACGATGGTTCCCAATATCCTCAACTCGGGTTCGTAGTCACATTACCCCGAATGGTCCACCGTGATGACCATTTCTTGGGTATACGGTCACGTTCTCTATGTCCTCTGTACCGGGGTTAGGGACCCAGTCCTTCCAGGGGACCTCCTCCCGTACCGTCAGGTGAGGGTATAAGAATGGACCTCTTAGGGTACCTGTCTCCTCGAACCGTCCGATGTCAGTTATCCCAGCGTGTCTCATTCTGTGCTGACTTCCCTGAGTCATCGTCACCGTAACCACATTACCTAACACAAAGGGAGATGCCATGTGTTCTTAGAGTCGTCCACTCTGGAATTTTTCTGATCTCACGACTCTCTTCGTTTCCCTATCTTATCAACACGTAGACTGACCTTTGGAGAAACTGTCTCTTAACCCTTATATTCAATTCTTTAGGTAAAGAAGTTTAAATACGGACCGAAGTCCCTGGTTCGTATTGATTTTGAGTTCCGGTTCTTGAACTATCTAGAGTCCTCCTGTCTTGCCCCCTAGTACCGTCTCCCTTTCTTCTCGAGAGGTTATATCTGTAGTCTGCCCAGTCTTTCAGTGTCCCGTCTCACCCATCGTCTTCTATTCATGTCGTTTTGATCGTAACGAGTTACACGGACCAAGATACTGTGGGGTAACCTAAAACAGTGACTTGCACACAGATACAACACCTCAACTGGTGGTAAAAATCCTCGAAGAATTCTGAACAGACTTACCGTGTGAGACGGGGTTGGGGTAATCGAAGTTACACCTTTTTCTCGTAGTCGAGAGTCGACGTGACAAAACTACAGTGGAATAGGAAATGGGTGAGTCACTGTTCTTTCTTATTCGTCGTGTCTTCAAGAATGTGATTGTCACAAACCTCAAACAACAAGAAACTGAAAAATAAACTTTTAAACCATTAAAGAGTCACTAAATTTTCAGTGACTTGATTGAATATAGGTAAAATCGTAGGAAACTAAATTAAGTAAAATTGGTGTGAATCTTTCAAGAGAATGTTAGTATAAATCTTCCGTCGAAAAGAAACGAGGACTTACACATAGAGTCTTTCTTCTACTCTTTCTATTTACGTCCTCGAGAAACATCTTGTCTGTGAATTACTTAGGTCCTCGACCTACTCCCTACACATTGCTTCGAGTTCTCTACTAAATGTCAAACTTGAAATACTTTTAACGTACAGTATAAATTTTATGAAAATTAAACTTTAGTGATATCTAAGTACCTTCAAAGGTTTTTACATGTTCCTCCGAGACACATGAGAAACGGGCCAGAGGAGGTACGACAGATGTGGTCCTTTAATTGTAATCATTTTAGGTGTTCAAAGTTAAAATCTAAAGGGGTCAAAACGTACATCAGTACACACACACACACACACACACACTGAGATAAGTTACAATGTGTGCATGTCTAAGTACATAAGTACATATAGTGTACATATCCAAGTAGTGGTGTTAGTTCTACGTGTTGACAAAGTAGTATTGTTCCAAAGGGATCCGGTACGTGTGGAAACATCGGTGTGACTGGGGGAGGGGATTAGTAATTGGGGTCTGTTAGTGATTGGACAAGAAGTAGGCATGTTAAAACAACGAATCATTACAGTATCTCACCGAAGGGACCACCGAGTTACCATTTTCTTAGACGGACGGTTACGTCCTTTAGGTTCGAATGAGGAACCCAGTCCTTCTCGGAGACCTCTTCCTTTACCGTTGGGTGAGGTCATAAGAACGGACCCTTTAGAGAACCTCTCTCCTCGGGTCGTCCTCAGGTACCCTAACGTTTCTCAGTCCGTACTGAATAGCTGATTTGTTGTTGTTACAGGACCTTTACCTTAATATATCTTCATTGGTTACTCTAAAAAAAGTGAATCGTATTCATCATTTTAGTACTCTAGATAGGTTCAATGACATACACAGGTTGAACAACCAGAAAAATAAAGACTTATCATAAGGTATCATATCTACGTGGTCTCAAACGAATCGGCCATTGGGGACTCCCTGTGACCCAACTAAGGTGTAAAACCGACGACACTTATTTCGACAATAATTATAAATCCGTGTTCAAAAATACACTTATTTTAGAAAATAAATAAATCTTATTCACAGGTTTACACACTGACGTACAAATCAAAGTACTCTTTGAGAGTTCGATAAAAGGTCTTACGGGCATAGTAAAATATAGAAGTAGTCGTTAAACACTTACTAACTCAAAAAGGGTGTACAAACGGTCTTAAATCACAATAGTGATAAAAAATAAAATCGGGGTGACTCTAAACACATCACTATAAAGTGACACCGAAATTAAACGTAAAGAGACTACCGATTATAACAACTGGTAGAAAGTCCACGACTAGACGTTAGACATGTAGGGGAGAAACCACTTTGTGGACAAGCTTAGGTAAGGGGTAAAAGAAGGGAGGATCGAGTCAACCATTTCTTAGGTGGGCGTTACGGTCTCTGGGTCCAAGCTAGGGACCCAACCCTTCTGGATGACCTCTTCCCTTTCCGATGGGTGAGGTCATAAGACCGGACCTCTTAAGGTACCTGACACATCAGGTTCCCCAACGTTTCTCAGTCTGTACTGACTCGCTGAAAGTGAAAGTGGGGGTCAAGACATTGAATAGAAAAGTATAAAAGTGTCCCAGAAAATGTCTCCTTTCCAAAAATTAAAACTAAGTCAAACCACACACGTACACACACACTCACATAGTACGAAAGTCACAGTTTAGATTCTAAATGAATCGACGTGCGGACTTCAAAAATAGAATACAGAAAAAATTCTCAACGTGTCAAAATATACAATTTAAATTCGGGTACTTTGTAAAACTCAATTGAAAATATTACATATATAAAAAAAATTATAAAAAATTTTCCCGACACAGTAGTAGAAACAAAGTCGGAAATGGATAAACGACAATAGTTCATTGTTCAAGTTTCGTTGTATAGGTTTTACATCTGACTTCTGAAGAGTATTCTCTCACTTTTTTTTAAACAATAAACTCGGACACTGAAAGGCAAAAATATGAGTGACACTAAAGAGATGGATTTCTCATTTCAATTTTGACATCATTTTTCGGTTCGGGAAGAGCTAAGTAGCGGAGACTTTAGGAGATAGTACATAATATCCCGTTACGAAGGATCATATCTAAGTCTTTTACCAATGTAGACAGAATACTAACTTCTATTGACATTAGAGAAGATCGTAAGTGTAAAGAAACTGAAATTTCAAGAGACTCTTTTTACGGATAGTTAGAAATTCAGTAGTTTGACTCGATTTTCAGTCTTAGAGGAAATAACAGATGTTGAAGAAAGGATATTAACTCGTACACAAAGAACTTCTTCTCTTATGAGAAATGTTTGACAGGGTTCTTACTTTTAAGAGAAAGAAAATAATGAAAAACTCTTTTAATGTCCGAAGGTACCTGGAACAAAAGTGTCTGTCGTAAGGTTCCAGTTTGTCGAGTAAAGAGGTTCCTACATCACTAAGAAGAAAGATGACAGGGTCCCCGTCTCAGAAAATTTATTGATAAAAAAGTTATGTTTATAATGTTAACTCCTATTGTGAAAGATTTTTAAAAGAATTCCCAAAACTTAGGTCCTCGAATTTTAGCAAGAACTAGTTTTATTCAGTCGGGAACTTTTGTCTTTGATCTTTTTGTCTGTTCCGTAAAAAGGACAGAATCCGATCCTGAGGGTCACCATCCTCATAACTAGGGATTTGATCCAGAAATCTAAACTTTCTTTTTTATATGTTTCTCCGTCGTTTTCAGTACCGTTACCATTTCCATTTATCTTTGTCTATCAAACTGTGGTAGGTCGACATGACTACTCGTTATAGATCACATACCTCTTGTGGACAATATGTTCCCGGTAAAGGAAACTTGGGATCTTTGGTCCTACCTTTCCCTTTCATAACCCTGAGTTTCCCTTGATTCCATCGATACTGAAAGAAAGTCAGACCTGGTGACGAGGGAGGAACGGGTGATGGTAGGAATCGAATTATCCTAAGTATAGAAATCGGTGTCGTTCATTTATAAACTCCGATTTTAAGTGTCTAATTTTTCAGATCTCTACTTTCGTCTTTCCTCTATTATGTCCCCATGTAATTGTAACCGACTTTGGATCCTCTTAGTGACTATTCTCCCTGAAGGTTCAAATGTTCTCTTGTTCAGATATATGGAATGATATCTGAGTGAGTCCACTAATTCTACCGAGACAGATACGGTTGTCCTCCCTCTGGTAAATTAAATTAACGTTCGGACTTTTATCATGGTATACTTCTTTTAGACAAGTTTGTCTTTCCCTTGAATACTGTGTATATTTGTCTTCATAAGAATTCCACGACTGTTTACTTGATGTTCTTTATTATCTAGGCGTTAATGGATTGTCGTAGGTTTCCCATCTTCGAGATATAGACAACTAAAATACTTAATTAATAAGAAGTCAGTTGGTTATAAATTACACATTGGTGATACACGAGACATGACACATTACATGTTACGTAAGTGTGAAGGACTGGGACACCTCGAGTGTCAATATCAGTATTGTCTCTGTAATGAAACGGTTGTTTCCGGGTATATCAGTTTCGATACTAAAAAGGTCATCAGCACATACCTACACTCTCAACCTGATATTTCTTCCGACTCACGGCTTCCTAACTACAAAAACTTCACACCACAACCCCTTCTAAGAACTCTCATGGAACCTGACGTTCCTCTAGTTTGGTCAGGTAGGACTTCCTTTATTCAGGACTTATGAGTAACCTTCCTAACTACGACTTCAACTTCGAGGTTATGAAACTGGTGGACTACACTTCTTGACTGAGTAACCTTTTCTGGGACTACGACCCTTTCTAACTTCCTCTTCCCCTACTATCTCCTACTACCAACATACCGTAGTGACTGAGTTGCCTACACTCAAACTCGTTCGAGACCCTCTGTCACTTCCTGTCCTTTCGGACACCACAAGACGTCAGGTAACCCAGTGTTTCTCAGCCTGTACCGACTCGATGACTTTTTATGTTATGTATTAATATCTATATCTACATCTATGTATTTTCGTATAATTCACGTTGTAGGGAAAACAGAACCCGAAACTTCTGTCGGACGTTATGTACTCTTGTGTACCTCTCTCTGGTGTTATGTTCGAACTTCTATGAACTTTTGTAACTATTCGGGTGAAAAATTGAAAGGAATCGGATAAGACGTGTCATTACTATATACTCTTTTGACTATTAAGTGATTTCTCAATCTTATTTATCCCTGAAGTGTCCCCCTGTCACCGATTCTGCGACTTGAGGGTTACGATCCCTGGACCCAAACTGGGGTCTGTCTCTTAATCTAGGGTACACGACGCTGATTCTCGACCGTGTCGGTTTATTGAAAATTTTTATAATTTTTGTTTTCTCTTTTTACACTTCGACACCACCATACACAAAAAAAGTTAGTAGGAGTTCAATCTCCTCTAAGTTTCCTAACTGAGTCTCCCAAACTTTATAAGGGGACCTCAGACCTCCTGAAACTTCGAGTACAATCCAACGTTACTGTTGAAGAGAGTGAAATGACACCATTTCTTAGACTGACGGTTACGTCCTCTACGCTCAAGTTAGGGACCCAGTCCTTCTAAGGGACCTCTTCCTTTACCGTTGTGTGAGGTCATAAGAACGGACCCTTTAGGGTACCTGTCTCCTCGGACCACCCGATGTCAGGTACCCTAACGTTTCTCAGTTAAGATCCTATATAAAAAGAAGAAAGTGCACAAACTAAATAAGGAACTTTGACGAATGTAGATAAAAGAAGTAATATTCAACTAGAGATCTATTGAAATAAAGGAAGAAAGGTTGTGCAAAATGTTTTAAGTTGAGAATTGATTAATTAATGAACTACTGAACCGATACATTCAGATAACAGAGAGAGTAGAGAGAGAGAGAAAGTGTGTGTAAACGTAGCGTTTGTGTGTGTGTATGGGGGTGTGTGAATATGAAAGAAAAGACCTTTCAACGAGAAATAACCCTAGTAACAATAAACATGTTATCCCTATCTTTTAGGAATGTGTTCCTTCTCATAGGAGGAAAAACCTTAAGGTCTGCTTTCGTTTGGGTGATCCAATTAAGGGTGGATTATAGTGTCGTTATCACGTCTCTGACTTGAGAAATCCTACGATATACTGTCGATGAGACGTGTAGGCACCCCGCCTGTCGGTTTTAACTTCAATTAACCTCAATTAACCCTGTTTTCATATTTCGTTTCGGAAGCATATTTTCTTAAAACACTTTGTTCCTTTTATACTGACAAATCATTAACGTCTCACTTTTACGAGATAAGAGGTCCCAGTGTCTTTACTCGTCCCTCGGTGTAGTCTTTCTAAATTACCATTTGAGGATAATTTGAGGACCCTCAGTAGTTCTTTAGGTGGTTTATGGAAACACAAATAAGGTCATAACAAATGATGTTACTTATTTTGTTAAAATTTTTGATCATTTTACCTTAATCGGGTTTTCATACTATTTTAGTGTGTAACCTTATGGTACTAATCTTACACACTACAACTGGACATTCATTGCAACACTTTATTAATAAAGTGTTATATGACAGTCCATTTTTAAGTCTGATCTTTATAGGAAATTCCATACTTAGAGATTATCTCAAAAAAAACTGATCATTTTAACCACTTAATCAAACAAAAATCGTAAGGAAGAAACGTATAAGATAAAAGATACAATTTGTATGTATTGAAACATTAGTGTGTATCCCTTACACTGGTCCACTACTCCAATCAAGACTCGTTTGTCATCCCAAAGTAAAGAGGAACCCCACTTCTAAACACCATTGTCAATGAGATACGTGTAGTAAGGATCAGTAAGTGCCGTGTCCACTCCGTCCCGTGTCCCTCCCAGGTTCTTCACAGGAAAGTCTCTATAAAGTCTAGGTGTTACTACCGGTCTGAACGACGATTCAGCGAAGTCAGAACAGGCTGAGACACGCTGGGGTATCTGTCGTCGGGTGGTCCAAGGGGGCAGGGACCCTAAGAGGTCCGTTCTTGTGATCTCACCCAACGTAAAGGAAGAGGTTACGTACTTTCCCTTTTCACTTTCACTTCAACGAGTCAGCACACGCTGAGAAACGTTGGGGTACCAGACGTCGGATGGTCCGAGGAGACAGGTAGTCTAAAGGGTCCGTTCTCATGACCTCATCCCACGGTAACGGAAGAGGTCTACCGGTCTGAATCGTTACGTATTTATAAACACGTCACTTGGATTTTGAGACTACTGAGTCCACGTCTAAATCAGTTTATGATAACTTAAAAAATTTCGGTTTAAAGTATGAAATTTTTTTAGTGATAAATTTTCAAAAATTTTTTTTGAAACCGTTTGCTAGAAGATGTTCTATTTCTTAACTTCTATTTCCATAAAAACTACTTACTGTGAAACTCTATACGCGAGACTCGGTTTCTATTGTAAAAGGAATGTCACTCCAAAAGTGAAGATTGGGGCGATGGAAAAGGACTGGAATGGCTCTTAGAGTGATTCCACAAGTACGACCCTCTGAGGTGTACAACTGTAGACTCCAACGACACCCCGAGGGAGTCCGCCGTCGTAGTGACACCAGTGAGTCTCGTGTCTTTATGTCCCAACTCAGGAACTCGACACTCAGACTCTACCACTCCGACTACCTTGAGCAACGAAAGACCTTCAAGTTTTTTATGACTAGAAAACAAGATAAGTCGAGTAACATTCTCAGGACTACTTATTCCTTTTATTAAAGGGGCGAACCACCAACGAACATGGTCTTATTTATTATTCATATCGATAATCGAAGTATACGTGTCAAGTTCCAATGTAGGAGGAAGAGGTCGTGTCTTTAAAGACTGACTAAAACTCAATGAAAGACCCGGTACTACCTAGGATCTCTCTTCTTTTTTTTAAATATATATATATACTCTCTCTTTCTCTCTGTCTTTCCTTCTCCGACTAAGAGGGCCATCTTGAGTCTCCCGAAGTTCCTTTTTTGTCTCCTAATTCTCAAGAAAGATTAAGGAGACGGTCAATTGGTTGAGAGGATTTGGGGTTTTCTGTTATTATTGGACGGGATGGAGATGTGTACCCTCGACTCGTCTCGACTCAGACAAACGCCAGTAGGAATGGTCGGAATGGTTCCGTCTGTCTCCGATAATGTCAAGACTCTTCCGGTCCCTCGGGGTACGACCTTCAAGAAGGGGACTCACTTTACAAGACAAGAGAGAGTTTAGACCCAGCTCTACGGACTGGACACGGACGGTCCCGTGTACGTGTCACTGACTCGACACTCTACGAAGACGTAGTCTTGTCCTTCCCATTGACCGACTATAGTCAAACGGACACAGCACGGTACCGAACAACTACACCAGCCACTAACATTGGACGGATAAATCTGAACTTTCAGTGAACCAGTATAGACTGAGAAACACTGAAGTACCTGACATCGGGTGGTCCGAGAAGACAGGTACCCTAAGAGGTCCGTTCTTATAACCTCACCCGACGGTACGACATTAATTTAATTGTTGTCGATGTAGTCCCGACGTACGTATAAGTCAGTTACGTAGATCCTATCTGTATGCAAAACACTGTTTTTGTTAAATAATACTAATGTCACTGGAGACTCTTGTTTATCAGTAGGTAAAAACATATCGAGGAAAAACCCCCCTCCCTAGACTTCGGGTTTAGATGTCACTTTATTCGAGCGTTCGAAAAGAAAGTATGTCCTTCTATTTTGACAAATCAGAGTTAGTAGTATCGAAAAGAAGGATGTGAGGTTCCGTACCCAAGGACCCCCTTAAATACGACCTATTTCCAGGAACAGACAAATTACGTTAGTATCGTTCAAAGGACCACCTGTTTTAAACAGGTCGAAATACACAGATTGTCATTAGTTATTATACACGCTTTTATTAGAACGAAAATTTATAGGTGGGATATCAGTTTTACTCCTGTTCGAGTGGTCTGGTATGTAAGAATAAAGGAATATAGTCTTTACATCGGGATCTCCGACGCACGGTGTTGAGGACTCGGGCACACGGCGGTAATGACTTCGGGCACGCGGACCTTGGACACGAGACGTTGCTCTTCGGTGGCGTGACTCTTCGGGTACGTGACGTCACTTCTCACTGGAGGTGAGTGACGTTGACCTCTCTCGGGTTCAAGTCCTTGTTTCTGGGTCGACTTCGTTTTTATTTTATTTGTTTATTTATTTTTTTCTTTGTATCGGTGAGTTTTCAGTGTTTACGAAAGAGTAGGGTGCCGATGTCGTCGAGGTCAAGTTTCCGAAAGTGACTTTTCTCGGGGAGTCGTCGCAATGCAGAGTCGGTGTACGTCCGACCATACACTAAACGAACCACGGAGACACAACCAAGTACTAATACTAAGTCCACTACGTCGAAAATTAGTAGATAAAGAAAAGAGATTTACTTAATAATTAAGACACCGTAGATTATAGACAGAATGTAATACTCTTTTTATCTAAGAAAAAATTTTCAGTCAGATCTCTTCTCTCCTTAGAAAGACCGACTTCTCCCCACGAAGACCCCTAACCTAGAACCCAGAAGAAATTCTGACTGTAGGTGGGATAATAGGGACATCTCGTTAATGGTTGGAGTACCCAAAGATCCTAATCTGGACTCGAACTAACCAAAAGGACTTTTTGAGATTTACATTTGGTTTAAGACTAGTTCCTGTCTTATATGAAGAAGGACTGAAATCGGAGGACAAGGGGAACCCAAACACGAGTCGAGGGGGACGTCGGGAAAGAGTGACACAGTGAGTCTCGTGTCATCATGTGTCGGCTCAGACTACGAACGTGACGGACAAAGGCGTCTACCTTCCTCGACAGTCAGAATTGTTCTCACCGGACTTTTGGAAGTACGAGATGGAAGAACAGACGACAATTCGGGAAGTCCTCCTCAACTCCTCGAAACAACTCTACGACCTGTATGGTTTTTTCTATCTTTAGACTTATGAACCAGACCATTCACGTCAAGTCCCAGTCCTCTCGGGGGAGACTCTCTCAGTGACCCGGAAGACAGACCAAGTGACTCAGTGGTAACTAGGGAGGACCTTCTCTTAGTGAAACAATATCATCTTTACATGTCCTCCTCAAAAGTCGGTCTCTTCTTTTTATTTTGAATGGACAATAGCATCCTTTTACTTTTTAGTAAAATCCTATTTTACGATGAATGGTTCATAATTCGTCTACTGTTCTTGACTCGCTCACCGTCTTTTGTAAGACCGTTGTCAGGAGCAAGGGATCTTTGTAGTTTAGATTGTTTCAATCAGAGACCGACCTACAATGTCTTCGAGGAGTGAGTCTTTGACCCTTGGGGAAAGACGTGTCGTCGTCAGTAGACAGAACACCGATGTCTCATCCGTTCAGTTTGGTCGAGGACTTATGTTACTCCTTAGCGTAGACTTCCTTCGGGGCGGGAGACCACCACTAGAATTTCTAATGTGGTGTCAGTATAGACTGGAGTCAAGTCAAGTCAGTGAGTCAGCACAGGTTAAGAGACGCGGGGTACCTGTCGTCGTCCGGTCCGAAGGAACAGGTTGTGGTCGAGGGCCTCGAACGAGTTTCGGTACTGGTAACTCAGCCACTACGGTAGGTTGGTAGAGTAGAAGACAGCAGGGGAAGAAGAGGACGGAAGTTAGAAAGGATCGTAGTCCCAGAAAAGGTTGCTCAGCCGAGAAGTGTAGTCCACAGGTTTCATAACGTCGAAGTTGAAGTCGTAGTCAGGAAAGTCACTTATAAGTCTTGACTAAAGAAAATCCTGACTGACCAAACTAGAGGAACGTCAGGTTCCCCGAGAGTTCTCGGTTCCCCGAGAGAAAACTTCTGGTGTCAAGTTTTCGTAGTTAAAAAGTCGCGAGTCGAAAGAAAAACCAGGTTGAGGGTGCAAGTATGTACTGATGTCCTTTTTGGTATCCAAACTGATATACCTGAAAACAGTCTTTTCATTACAGAGACTAAAAATTATAAGACAGATCCAACCAGTATCGAAAAGAAGGTTCCTCGTTCACAGAAAATTAAAGTACAGACGTCAGTGGTAAGCGTCACTAAAACCTCGGGGTCTTTTATTTCAGACAGTGACAAAGGTAACAAAGGGGTAGATAAACGGTACTTCACTACCCTACCCTACGGTGCGAGAATCAAAGACTTACGAATCAAATTTAGGTCGAAAAAGTGACAGGAGTAGGACTGGACCAGGACTGGATCAGGAGGACTACTATCAGACACCCCATGTGTGTCCTCTGGCCCCGTCCTGAGATTCTCCTCTCGGGATTTCTGTTTGTACGAAACCCTTTGCAGGGTAATAATGTAGGTAGTAAAAGACACACCATACCATAGAGATCGAAACGTTTATTACGGTCAATTGTTAAAAATCCTCCTTACCAGTCTCCCAAAGAAGAAAGATATACAGAGGTACTAAGGGTACCCAGTCCTTTCCGAGGGAGACGTACCTTTCGTGAGGGAGGAGAGGGATGTGGAAGTGGACTTAAGCGAGATAAGTATGGGTTCTGTGTCGGGTGTACGACGACCTTACGACCTTACAACGTATTACAACCTTTGTAATAGAGTCAGTCCAGAGTTTATTGCACGTCGACTCACTCGTCATTGATGGGGACACGACACACGAGACGAGTCGACGAGTCAGCACAGACTGTGAACACTGGGATCTCTGATATCGGACGGTCCGAGGAGACAGGTACCCTAAAGGTTCGTTCTTATGATCTCACCGAACGGTACGGGAGGAGGTCCCCTAGAAGGGTTGTGTCCCTAACTCGGTCTCAGAGGACGTAGAGGGCGTAACGTCCACCTGAGAAATGTGTAGACTCGGTGGTCTAGTAAATTCCGTCTAGAGTAGATTACACACCAACTCACTCGTCCAATAATGGGGATGGGTAGTGTTATACAGTATAAACATTTTAATTTTTTATTTAACGACAATGAATAAAAATGACTATTTCCATCTCAACTGGAAGGTTGATCTTTTGACCCGTTTAATATACTTTGGTCAACACCTAGAACCTGTAGTCCACCGTGTCTCTATTCCTTTTGTCCACTCTACTCGGTCCTGTAGCGGGTCGAGAGAAGTGCCTCCGTCGAAGATCCGTGGTCACGTACTCCGTAAATTGTTTTTACCGGGTTGGCAGAGTGACACTTTACCTTATTATAAAACTTCTAGGACTCCTTGGATCTTTAAACACCTGGTCACATGGTCTCTCCTCCCTACACCCGTTTTCTCTCTCTCCTTCTCTCTACTCCCGTTTCTCTACCCCCCTCCTCAGTGACACTTAGAACCTGACTCATGACTAGAGATTTTTTTCTTCTGAGGGACTCAAACCATTTGGGGGGACTTCCCCGGAGGAAACCCCGGGACCTGGGATGAACCTACTGTTCGGTGGAATGTGGAGATCGGAGTGCTCTGGAATGAATCCATTGGACCAAGAACTTTGCAGAAAAATGGAGAACAGTGTAAGAACGGAATTAAGTTGATTCATAGAAAAAATCTTACAGTCCACACCTACCAATCATACAATCGGCCCGTGAGAAGTAAAGACTCCGTACACACACCATAACTAGACAGAAGACTAACAAGCAAACAAAAGAATCCCTAAATCCTTAGAGTCACCTTTCTTGACAACCGAGTCACAGACAGTCGGACAAACGTATCAAAGAACACGTTAATAAACACAGTCACTTCACTAGTTGTCTTCTAAATTACCCCAGTAAAGTATCGAACAAGAAAAGAGATCCTATCCCAAATAAAATATGTTTCAGACTGATATAATACCATTCTTAACAACGGTAACAAGAAACGACTGTATTGCGTAAAATTCCTTACCCTCGCACACCGATGTCTTTCGACACTCCAACGGAATGTGCCCGAGAGTCCCGTCGCAACAGTTAGGTCTTTGTTACCGACACTGATTCAGTCAACTTGAGTTTTTGTCAGAAGAAGTTTACACTGAAAAAGTGGATGTCTCTAAAAAAAAATGGTCAATTTTACTCAAAACAATCAAGAATGGTTTCGACCCTAGTAAAATTTGCGTGTAGACAAACGACTCGACAAGAAAAACAAACAAAAAACAGCCGTGGTCCAGAATCAAATCCGAACACCCTAGATCAAGGGACTGGTCCCTAGCTTGGATCCGGAGGACGTTACACTCACGTCTCAGGATGAGTGACTTGGTTGGGAGGTGGATTTTAATCTTAGTATTCAACTTCAATAGTACGACCGTCCTGAGAGACCGAGTCGTCTAGTGGATCTAAGAGAATTTGAAAACACGTAAAAGTCCTTAGGGATCGAAGGTCGTAAGTAAGACCTTTAAATGTCCCAACAGACGTTACACCTTTGGTTTTAGTCTATGTTAAGGATAGAGTTTAAGGAAAGTCAACTAACTCTTCGTCAATTCGTTTTTTTTTTTTTTTTTTTTTTAGGATACGGGACAGACATGAGGGTGATCGGACCTGGGGTTATGTACTTTACTCCTTAGTCTGACCTTCATCTCTCGACTACGTCAATGGTGGTACCCTTATTTTGGGCGATCTTATGAAAAAAAGGGTGGTAATTCTAAATAAAAACAAGGAAGTAGAGGGAGAGGTAAAGACACCGGAGAAATAATTCTACACTTGGGGGTCACGAGTCCACCGGTCGTGGGTCACACGTCCTGAGATCCTACAATCCTTCCTTCCGTCACGAATGAAGACCACCCACAGGTCTAAGTGGGATTCACTACTACCACTGATGTAGACGGTTCTGGTATTTTGATGATATTTATAATTTGAGACGTAAATTCATCAAGACAGATATTTAACCCAAAGGGGTCATCGAGTAGTCATTTCTTAGACGGACGGTTAACTCCTCTACTCCCAAGTTAGGGACCCAGTCCTTTTAGGGGACCTCCTCTTTTGTCGTTGGGTACGGTCATAAGACGGACCTTTTAAGGTACCTGTCTCCTCGGACCGTCCGATGCCAGGTGTCCTAACGTTTCTCAGTCTGCGGTGAGTCGTTGACTCGTGGTCTGTGTTATGTGTGTACGGATATTTAATACTTTACTGTTACTAATCATAGGACCGGTGTAGAGTGTCTGACGGGTCGTCATTTGTATGTATAGAAGGGTGGACGACACGGGTGGTGACAGGAAGGTCTTTCAGACGAGAGTCTTCAACGTCTGTCCTCAAGTCGGACTTTTCTACTCCCCTGAGAGACACGTTGCCCTCGCTAACATCGTCCCTGCGTCTCTCACTGGTTTCACCGAGGTGTAAGGACGAGTACTCGTCTCCTCACACCTCTACAAGGACGATCAGAGAACTCGTCCACTTTTCGGGTGAGGTGACGGTTCTATCGAATAACATTCTCATGTATTTTTATGAAGAGGGTACACAGACTTTATGCTACTTAATTAAAAGGGACGAAAACGACAACAAGTCAGGGATCAGAGAACTCGTCCACTTTTCGGGTGAGGTGACGGTTCTATCGAATAACATTCTCATGTATTTTTATGAAGAGGGTACACAGACTTTATGCTACTTAATTAAAAGGGACGAAAACGACAACAAGTCAGGGATCTAGTACAGACTGAGAAATGCTGGGGTCCTTGACGTCGTGTAGGCCGAAGGGACAGGAAGGGATAGAGAGTCTCAAACGAGTTTGAGTACAGGTAACTCAGTCACTACGGTAGGTTGGTAGAATAGGAGACAGTGGAAGAAGCCGAGAACGGGAGTTAGAAAGGGTGGTAGTCACAGAAGACGTCACTTAGCCAAGAAGCGTTAGTCCACCGGTTTCTTAACCTCGAAGTCAAAGTCATAAGATCGTCCAAAATAAGGTGACCACCATTGACGTAGTCTTAAGGTCTAAGTTCTAACGGCGAATCGGAAGAAATACCAGGTTGAGAGTGTAGGTATGTACTAATGACCCATTTGGTATCGAGACTGATGTCCCTGGAAACAGCCATTTCATTACAGAGACGAAAAATTATGTGACAGATCCAAACAGTGCAGAAAAGAAGGTTCCTAGTTCACAGAAAATTAAAGTACCGACGTCAGTGGTAGACGTCACTGAAACCTTGGGTTCTTTTATTTTAGACAGTAACAAAGGTGAAAAAGGGGTTGACAAACGGTAATTCACTACCCCGGCCTACGGTGTTAGACAAAAAACTTACAACTCAAAATTAGGTCCAAAAAGTAAAAGGGGAAAATGGGAGTAGTTCTCCGAGAAGTCAAAGAGAAGCGAAAGACGGTAATCTCACCATGGTAGACGTATAGACTCTAACAATTATAAAGAGGACCTTTTGAACTAAGGTCGAACACTTAGTAGGTCGGGTCGTAAAGCGTAACACGTTCCTCTAGGTTGGTCAGGTAAGACTTCCTCTATTCGGGACCCTAAAGAAACCTTCCTTACTACGATTTCGACTTTGAGGTCATCAAACCGGTGGAGTTCACTTCCCAACTGAGTAACCTTTTCTGAGACTACGACCCTCCCTAACCCCCGTCCTCCTCTTCCCCTGCTGTCTCCTACTCTACCGACCTACCGTAGTGACTGAGTTACCTGCACTCAGACTCACTTGAGGTCCTCAACCACTACCTGTCCCTCCGGACCACACGTCACCAAGTACCCCAGTGTTTCTCAACCTGTGCTGACTCGCTGACTTGATTTGACTTGACTTGAGACGTATATTCAATTTATTCGTCCCACTGTTATATATCGGAACTCATGAGAAAAAGGTTTAAACTTGGTCAGGTAACAAGGTACAGGTCATGATTGACAACGAAGAACAGGACGTATGTCCAAAGATCCCATAAGGGTAGAGAAATTCTTAAGAGGTGGCAAACAACACTAGGTGTGTCAGTTTCCGAAATCGTATCAGTTACTTTCTTTTCATCTAAAAAAAATAAGGGAACGAAAAAATACACTAGGTCGGTCACAACCATTAAACTAGAGACCAAGGAGACGGAAAAGATTTGAGCCGAACATGTAGACTTCAAGAACCAAGTGCATGACGACTTCGTATCGAACTTCCTAAAACTCGTATTAGAACGATCGTACACTTTACTCACGTTAACATACCATTAAACTTGTAAGAAACCGTAAGTAAAGAGACTCTACTCCAATGATCGTTTCTCTTACAGGACATGGGTCAAACTTATGTTTGTCATGTGTGTTGTGGACACTATAAATGTCTCACCCGACGAGACTAGGTGCCCGGGAACTGTCTCCTTATAGAAGAGTCTTCCAGAGGAGGACCTTGAATGAATTCGTCGTCGTAAAGACCTCGTTGGTCTTCCCTACCTTTTCAGTTCCTTTCTCTCTTATTTCGAGGTCAGTGACTTCTACCTCACAGACGTCCACTTTGAGTCGTCCTATGTGTTAGAACCGGACTTAAAATTTTTGGTCTCTGATCGAAGATCCAGTGTGTCAGTAGGTAGTTGTTACACGGGACCTTAAAAGTAATTGTGTAACACTTTATAAAGTCGTATATATTAGACTTAACAGTAACTTCTCAATTACAGTGAAATTCCCTAAGATAGACCCCCTACAACTACCCGACTTTTGTCCGTAAAGACCTCTTTTCGAGAATCCAAGGAAAAACGTGACAAGACGAGGTCTAAGAATAGACATCCCGTTGGGTTCTTAAGGATCCAGGAACCGAGACTCATAGTCTGGACCTTCACGAAACTGTTATGGAGATCGTATCGGGTGACCTCTCTCTTTGTTGTGGGGAAGGTCCCGACGGGTGTCGGTCTCGGGGTAGACGTGAGACCCAAACACAAGTCGAGGGGGCGTCGGGAAAGAGTGACACAGTGAGTCTCGTGTCATCATGTGTCGGCTCAGACTACGAACGTGACGGGCAAAGACGTCTACCTTCCTCGACGGTGAGGATAGTTCTCACCGGACTTTTGGAAGTGAAAAACCGAAGACCAGACAGTAACTCGGGAAGTCCTCCTCAACTCCTCGAAACAACTCTACGACCTGCATGGTCTTTTCTATCATTCAACTTATACACCGGACCATTCACGTCAAGTCCCAGTCCTCTCGGGGGAGACTCTGTCAGTGACCCGGAAGACAGACCAAGTGACTCAGTGGTAACCAGGGAGGACCTTCTCTTAGTGAAATAATAGCATCTTTACATGTCCTGGTCTCGAAAGTCAGTCTCTTCTTTTTATTTTGAATGGATATCAATATTCTTTCACTTTTTATTAATTGTAAATCTTATTTTATAATGAATGACTTATAATTCTACTAGTCTTCTTGACTCACTCACCGTCCTACGTACAAGCGTTTTCTTTTGCTAGGAACAAGGGACCTTATGTGGTCAGTTTGTTTAGATCAGAGGTAGACCTACAATGTCTTCGAGTAGTGAGTCTTTGACTCTCGGGGAAAGACATGACGTCGTTATAAGACAGAACACCGATGTTTCGTCCGTTCACTTTGGTCGAGGACTTATGTTACTCGTTGGCGTAGACTTCCTTCGGGGCGGGAGACCACCACTAGCACTTTTAACGTGGTGTCACGCCAGACTGGATAAGGAGGACTATTATCGAACACCCCATGTATGACCTCTTACCCTGTCCTGGGATTCTTTTCTCAGGATGTGTGTTCGCACGAATCCCTTTATAAGATAATAAGGAAGGTATTAAAAAACGTACCATGTCCATAGAGATCGAAGAGTTCTTTGGGGTCCATGTTAAAGATCTACCTTATCAGTCTCCAAAGAAGGAACGTACACGAAGGTTCTAAGGGTACCCTGTCTCTTCCTAGGGAGACATACCTTTCACAAAGAAGGAGAGGATTTCAGTGAAGAGACTTCATCAATATAAGTACAACTGAGACAGTAGTACGGTACCTCTTTTAAAAAACATTCCCTCCACAGTTTATTAAACATCAATTTACTATTCCAATAATAGGACTAAATAGTACCTTACTGTATAAACATTTTATGTTATTTTCATTTTATGCACAGAAGAAAAAGTGACTATTGCCATCTCAACTAGAGGTTAAACTTTTGATAAAAACCTGAAACTTGTAGTCCATCGTGTCTCTATTCCTTTTGTCTACTCTACTCGTGATTGTAACGGGTCGAATGAAGTACCTCCGTCGAAGGTCCGTGGTCACGTACTCCCTAAATGGTTTTTATCACGTCGACAGAGTAACACCCTGACTCTGTCTTATCCTCTTGCCACTAGGACTTTATGGATTTTTAACACCTGGAGACATGGTCTCTCCTGCTTACAACTGTTTTTCTCTCTCTCTCTATTCGCGTTCCGTCCCCAACCCCCCTCTCACCCCCTGCTCAATCTGGTAGGAACCTACTGTCGTTGGAATGCGGAAATCGGAGTACTCCCTGTCCACTGGAATGAATCCATTGGATCAAGAACTTTGCAGAAAAATGGAGAACAGTGTATCAACAAAATTGAGCTGATTCATAAAAAATCTTACAGTTCAAATCTACGAATTATGCAATCGGCCCGTGAGAAGTAAGGTCTCCGTACACATGTACCACAGGGAGACAGAAGACAAACAAACAAAATAATCCCTAAGTCCTTAGAGATACCTTTCTTGACAAACGAGTCACAGACAGTCGGGTGATCAGACCAAAGGACACGTTTTATAAACACGATCACTTCACTTGGGTCTTCTTCTAAATTCGCCATAAAGTATCTACAAAAGAGATCCCAACCCAAATAGAATACGTTTCATTCTGACATAATACCATTCTTCAGTTTTGTAACAAGAAACGACTGTATTTGGTAAGATTCCGTACCGTTGCGACGCCGATGTCTGTCGAACCTCCAACGGAATTTACCCGAGAGTCCCGTCACGACAGTTGGGTCCTTGTTACGACACTGAAAATCAACTTAATTCAGACGAAACAAATAAAAACAAAAATAAAGGTTATGGGATCCTCCACCCAGTTTCTCCTAGTACGACACTACATATAGTTTCTCACATGACGGATACAAAGGAGATTCTCAAGATACCTAAGACCGGGAGTAAATTCAGCAATTAGGTAAAACTCAAATAAAACACAAGCCACAACCCTTCCCAAGATCACAGTAGGAAAATGGACATCGAAAGGTCAATAGAAGGTTAATTTTTATTTACAAAGATTTACCGTTACTGGTTCAATCAACTTGTGTTCCCGTTAGAAGAAGTTTACTGTGGATAATTGTCTGTATTTTAAAGAGTTGTCAGTTTGACTGGACAAAAAGATTTTAATCCCATAAAAAAATTACGTGTTGACAAACGACTCGACAAGACAAAACAAAAACAAAAACCGACACGCCCAGAATTAAAACCGAACACTCTAGCTCAAGGGACTAGTTCCTAGTTTGAGTCCGGGGGCCGTAACCCTCGTGTCTCAGGATAGGGGACCTGGTTTCAAGGGGGATTTTAATTCCAGAACTCAGTTCAATAGTACGACCGTCCTTGAGACCGAGTCACCTAGTGTCTCCAAGAGAATTTGAAAAACACGTACAAGTCCTTAGGGATCCGAGGTCGTAAGTAAGACCTTTGAATGTCTCAACGGATGTTACACCTTTGGTTTTGGTCTGTACTAAGGATAGAGTGTGACGAAATTCAACTGACTCCTCGTCCAATTTTTTTTTTTTTTTAGGAGACGGGACAGACATCAGGGTGATCGGACCTGGGTCTCTACACCTTACACCCTAGTCTGACCTTCGACTGTGTCAACGTAGGTCCCCTTATTTTGGACGAACCTATGAAAGGAAAGTGACAAGTCTAAAGCAAAACAAAAAAGTAGAGGGAGAGGGAAGGATACGGGACAAATAGCTTCGGGGTCACGAGTCCACAGGTTGTGGGTCACACGGCCTGAGATCAAACAAACCTCCTTTAGACACAAATGGAAGTCCACCCACAAGTCTGTACGGAGGACAATTTATTCCTACCCCTGATGTAGGAGGTCCTTATAATTTTGGTAATATTCATAATTTAAGACGTAAAAATATCAATACGGATATTTAAAATTTTACTGTTACTAAGTCACAAATACGGTGTAGAGGATCTGATGGGTCTTTATTTTGTATATAGAGAAAAGAGGAAGACACAGGGGGTGACAGGAATGTCTTTCAGACCAGGGCTTAAACATCTGTTCTCAAGTCGGACGTCTCTACGTCTCCCATTTGAGACACGTTACCCGGGTTAACATCGTCTCTACGTCTTGTGACTGGGTTAACCGAGGTGTAAGGACGAGTACTCGTCTCCTTACCACTCTACAAGGACGAAACTCTCCCCAACTATGAAAGAGGATCAAAGAACCTCGTGCACTTTTTGAGTGAGGTGAGGTTACCGTCAGACGGAAGTTTGACCCATGTCCTACTCTTATAGGCGAAACGGTCACTAGAGTAGTAGAGTCCCTTTTAATTAATTAGTTAGTTAGTAAAGTCTATATAACTTTTTCACAAATATATGAGAATTTTGTTATTGTCCTTTTTTTAGAGAGGAATTGAATGTGTCTTTAAAACATAGAGTTTTCAATAGGTTATCGTCATATAAAAAAAAATCCACTTTTTACGGTAAAGAAGTAATAGAAAATAGAACTGTACACCTTGAAACGACTTTCAAGTAATTGACGCACGTTCCGACTTTGGTTTAGTCAAACTTCCACCGTCACTTATAACTAGTACAGAATCTCGTAAAAGGGTAACCAGACAGTTATTTATACCCTTTTATGTGCAAGTCAATTTATCAGTCCCCTTAATTTCACCGGGACGGACCGCGACTCTTCCCGTGAAATACAACTCGTATTCCGTGGACGAGAAGAGACAGTCCTGGCCCCCGAAGAGACCTACCCGAAGACTCTTACCCTTGTGACTGGTGTCCTGATGGCTTGGTACATCCGTCGTAAAGATCGTCACGGTTGTAACGGGACCGAAAAGTGACTCGAAACCAAGGAAAGAACTTTTTATTCCTGTCCCTCCTCGATTCTACAGTCTCCTTATCCTGTCCCTCTAGTGAAAGAGGGGGTGTTTAAGTAGTTTTCTTGTAAATTTGCGACTCATTTAAGATGTTTTGTTGAAGACTTACGGTCGTCTCCTGTAGTCCTTGGGTCTTTTCGTCGGGTAACAGAAGTTTTCCTCCATCCTTTTTATATTTTCTGTTTTTTTCTCTGTTTTCTTCCTCCCTGCCTCGAGGCAGGGTCCTTCCCTCAGAATTTTTCTCTCTTCAAAGGTTTGTGGTCCTTTGTGAGAGTGACGGCTCAGACACGGTTCGGAACCTTCGTGTCTCCCGTTGTATTGCCTCCTTTTTATTTATTTGTTAATTTTGGGTGTATAATGCTCGGGTTACCATTGAGGGGGTCGCCTCTTCGTTGCGTCCACGGACGTGGGCGGTGATCGTTGACCCTCGACCCGTCCCTCCGTGTCCGACGTAACGAATCTCATTCCTAGACCGGACTTACGGGGTTCACGATAGACTCGTTTGATTAAACCCGATCGTTTGGTCTGACACCCTATTGATGGTGCGCTTTTCGGTCGGGATTGGAGTCTGTGGCGGTCCGGGTACGTATCTTGTTTCCTGACTTGTCTCTATCGGCCGACGTCTGGCAGGGGAGGTCACTGTCCGTCGGTCTTGGTCTTTTCCCGTTAGCGTCGGGGTCTCTCTGTAATAGATGTTTTGACATTCGTCCGAAGAAACGATTGATTCTGAAGAACCCCAAGACCTACCAGTTGTAGGCGGACTCTTCCACGCGACCAACATGTGGGTCTTTTGGTTCGCCACCCCTCTGCTATTCAGCGTCGCTGGTGTGAGTGGTTTGTGGAGTAGTGGACTTGACGAGTCTGGACCCTTCCCGTGTTTTGCGTCCGGGTTGCCTCAGACGCGGAGACTCCTGATGGGCTCACAGACTTGGACTCACCGAATCTGAACCCTCCACGTACGTCGGGTCCCGCCCGGAGCCTGCCAAGGCCCACCTCGTTGGATCTTGGACTCGTCACACCCGTCCCTCCTATGTACGCGACACTCGCCCCCGTCCGGGTCACACCGATTCCGTGACACTCGTGTACGGTCACAATAAACAAACGTCGTAGGGAGGGAGGGGTGTCGCGCTGACTTGTTCACTCGGATTTTTTTTTTTTTTTTTCACAGGTGGTGGCGGGTAAAACACAGTCCCGCCTTTAGTCTGTGACTTCTCTGGTCGTTTGTCTCCTTCGATTTTGTCTCCCTTGGCGAAACCTTCGTTGTCCACGTTATCTAATTTTGGGACAGCAATCATGGCTGACGTATCCTTCCCCGGATATCTAGAACTCTTCATATTCGACCTGGTTTCTTGATCGGCTTTTGCTTGACTGGGGTGTTATGGGTGTTGTTGTGGTCTCTTTCAGGATCTATATAAAAATGCTAGTAAGAAAGAAAGAAAAAAAAAAATTTAAAAATTCAGGAGATAATGAAGAAATTAAAAGTGAAAATATTGGATGATAATGAAACGTTTTTTTTTCTGGGATAAAAAAAATTTCGTTTGGTATATATATAAAATATTAAAAACAATGAAAAAAAAGAGAAAGAAAATAAAAAAAAAGAAGAAAAGAAATTACAACATAAAAACTTTAAGGTTTGAGATGAGATCTAAAAATTAAAAACGAAAAACCATATACAATAGGTAAAACATGGATGTAAAAATTTTATTAAAAACACTGAAAAAAAAAAGAGAAAGAGAAAGAAGAAGAAAAGAAGTTGTAATATAAAGACTTTAAGGTTGAGATCTAAAAATTAAAAACGAAAAACCATAAACAATAGTTAAAACATGGATATAAAAATTTTATTAAAAAGACTGAATAAAAAAGAGAAAGAAAAAGAAGAAGAAAAGAAATTGTAACATAAAAACTTTAAGGTTTGAGATGAGATCTAAAAATTAAAAACGAAAAACCATAAACAATAGTTAAAACATGGAAATTCTTGGGTTGGAAGTCATGGGTAAAAATAAACCCTGGCTTTAATGACCGAACTGACGAGAGAGGAGGAAACCTGAGAGGAAAAAGAGGTGGTCCAGTAGAGACAGAGGAGGGATTGGAGAGAGACGAGATGGGTTGAGACACTTAAAGACACACAAGGTCTGTCACCTCTTGTGAATCCCTTGACTAATGACCGACCTAGACAGAGAGAGGAAAAGTAAGGGGGGAAAATAAGAGGACCGGTGAGGACAGAGGAAAGAGGGAGAAGAGAAGAGAGATGTTGAGGCACTTGTAGAGACTCGCCAGGTCAACACCTCACTTGTATTCCTTCACTAATGACCAATCGGACGAGAGAGAAGATAACTAAGGTGGAGTGGAGTAAACCAAGTGGAGATTGAGGGAGGAGGGAGAAGAGAAGAGGTATATTGAGACACTTGGAGAGACCCACAGGGAGTGACACCTCTTTGAAAAGTAGAAATTGGATCTACAAACATATTTACCACGACATATCTTCCTCTTCAAAACTCTGATGTCATTTTTATTCTGACTTTTGGCCTTCTTCTTCCGAATTCAGGTTTGGGACTGAAGTCCCTTGAGGACTGAGGTCCCTTTCAATTAACTGTCCTCGAGTAGTTTACGGAGGTATGGATGTGACTTTGGTTCGTGGTGTGTACCCGGTTGTTCAAGGTCTCGTTCTGTATGGTGTGTTTAAGAGGTCGTTGTGTCCTTGTGTCGGGACTCGAGGTTATATGTCCGACGGGTTTCAATGATGTTTTCGTATCTGTAGAGTATTGAGTAATGACCTGTGAAGTAACGTGAGGTCTCTCTTCTTTAGGTCGAGGTGGGTGGTCCTGTGGCTGTATTCGAAGGGATTTGTTCTTTGGAACTGTTCGGTGGTCATGTTTGGGTGTGTGTCGCTCCTTTGAGGTGTTATTTCTCTTGAGGTGTTTGACGGTCTTATGTCTTTCCTGTGGGGTTTGAGTCGTTATATTTGTTCTACTTCTCTGTCTCCTTATGGGTCGTCCATTTCCTTTTCCTATTTACGGGTGGTTTGGTTTGTTTTCTCCTTCTCTATCCCTTAGATGGACTATTTCTTAACGCTTATTACTATCACTTTTACTAGGTTTTAGAACTTTAGTTTTACCTTAGTGTCTATTTATCGAACCTCTGTTTCTAACTCTTCTACGTTCTTTTCAAATTGTTCCTGGATCTTCTTTATTTTTTCTCAGTTATATATTACTTATTACGTCATTTACTCTAGTTTTTGTGAGACCTCCGTTGTTTATCATCTTATTGTCTCCGTCTTCTCCCCTAATCACTTAATCTTCTATCTTACCATCTTTATTTACTTAGTCTCTCTTATTTTCTTTTTAGTTAATTTTCTTTACTCCTGTTAGAGTCTCTGGAGGTCCTGTTATAATTTGCGATGTTGTAAGCTTAGTATCCCCAGGGTCTTCTTCTTCTGTTTTTCTTTCTGGTACTCTTTTATGAACTTCTCTATTATCAACTTTTGAAGGGATTTTACCCCTTCCTTTATTAGTGGGTTCAGGTTCTTTGGGTCTCTCAGGGTTTGTCCTATTTGGGTTCCGCTTTGTGGTGTTCTGTGTATAATTAGTTTAATTGTTTCTAGTTTGTGTTTCTTGTTTATAATTTTCGTCGTTCCCTTTTTGTTGTTTATAGTGTGTTCCCTTATGGGTATTCCTATTGTCGACTAGAAAGTTATCTTTGAGAAGTTCGGTCCTCCCTTACCGTTCTGTATGAATTTCACTACTTTCTTTTATTGGATGTCGGGCCTAATGACAAAGGTCGTTCCTAGAGTAAGTTTATACTTCCTCTTTAGTTTTCGAAATGTCTGTTCGTTTTCTACTCTCTCAAGTCGTGGTGGTTTGGTCGAGGAGTTGTTTATGATTTCCTAGAAGAGATCTGTCCTTTGTGTTTTTCCCACATATATTTGTCACGACGCTACTTGTAACCCCATGTGCACAGAGAAAGGGAAGACCAAAGGAGTCACACATACGGGTCGTCACCCCAACGACCTAGTATTCCCACCCTTCTAAACCCTCTTACTGTAACATTGTACATTTTATAGTACATTCTTTGCTCAACGGTCAGGTCCAAGCTACGTGCTATGACCTACGAACCCCGACCACGTGACCCTGCTGGGTCTCCCTACCATACCCCTCCCTCCTCCCTCCTCCCAAGTCCTACCCCTTGTGTACATATGGACACCACCTAAGTAAAACTACAAACCGTTTTGATTATGTTAATACATTTCAAATTTTTATTTTATTTTAATTTTGGTTTTTTTTTTTTTTTTTCCCACATATTTGAGTTTGGGTTTTGTTATTTCCATTTCCGTTACCCTAGTATGAATAGTTATTAATGGAATTTACATTTACCCAACTGACGGGGTTGGTTTTCTGTTTCTGACCGACTTACCTGTGTTTTTGTTCTGGGGATATATACAACAGATGTTCTGTGGGTGGAGTTTTGTCCCATGTGTATGTCTGACTTTCACTTCCCGACCTTTTTCTAAAAGTTACGTTTATCTAAGGTTTTCTTTCGTCCTCATCGTTATGAGTATAGTCCATTTTATTTGAAATTTTGTTTCCGACACTTTTCTCTGTCTCTTCCAGTGATGTATTACTAGTTTCCTAGTTAGGTTCTTCTTCTATATTGTTAATATTTATATATACGTGGGTTTTACCCTCGTGACGTTATACATTCTGTTTACGATTGTTCATACTTTCCCCTTTAATTGTTATTGTCTTATTATCACCCTCTGAAATTATGGGGTGAGTGTGGATATCTATCTAGTTGATTTGTCTTTTAATTGTTCTTTTGTGTTTAAAATTTGCTATGTTATCTGGTCAATCTGGATTAACTATAGATATCCTGTAAAGTGGTGTTTTGTTACTTAAAGTGGAAAAAGAGTTCGTGTGTACCTTGGAAGAGGTCCTATCTAGTGTAGGACCCGGTATTTAGATCGGAACCATTTAATTTTTTTTTTTTTTTTTTTTAACTTTAGTAAGGTTCGTAGAAAAGAACCTGGTGTTACGTCATTCTAATCTAGAGTTAATATCCTCTTTTTGATAATTTTTAAGGTTGTATACCTCGGACTTATTGTACGACGACTTATTGGTTGTTTAGTGTCTTCTTTAGTTTTTTCTTTAGTTTTAACCGTATTTTTGCTTACTTTTACTTTTGTGTTGTTGGGTTTTGGACACCCTGTGACATTTTCGTCAGAATTCCCCTTTCAAGTATCGTTATGTCCGTATGGAGTTCTTAGTTCTTTTTTCAGTTTATTTATTGAATTGAGATGTGGATTTCGTTGATCTTCTCCTTCTTTAATTCTTGGGGTCCCAATCATCTTCCTTTCTTTAGAATTTTTAATCCCGTCTTTATTTACGTTTTCTTTGTTTTCTCTGGTATCGTTTTTAGTTGTTTCGGGTTTCGACCAAGAAACTTTCCTATTTATTTTGACCGTTTGGTAATCGGTCTGAGTAGTTCTTTGTTTCCCTCCTTTTAGTTTAGTTATTTTAATCTTTACAGTTACCTCTCTAGTGTTGTCTGTTGTGTCTTTATGTTTCCTAGTATTCTCTGATGATAGTCGTTAATATACGGTTATTTTACCTGTTGCACCTTCTTTACCTGTTTAAGAATCTTTTCATGTTGAAAGGTTT
Source organism: Bos taurus (assembly GCF_002263795.3). NCBI lineage: Eukaryota > Metazoa > Chordata > Mammalia > Artiodactyla > Bovidae > Bos > Bos taurus. Next base: position 24,550,068 of record NC_037337.1, read on the forward strand.
TGACCTGGTCCTTCTTTATCTTTTAGAATTGTCTGGGTAGTGTTCGTGTCTTTGAATTAGACACTAAGTCTAAGACTTTGACATTAGTCTTTAAAAGGTCGTTTGTTTTCGGGTCCAGGTCTGCCGAAGTGTCGACTTAAGATGGTTTTTAAATGTCTTCTCGATTGTGGATAGGACGAGTTTGAGAAGGTCTTTTAACGTCTCCTTCCATTTGAAGGTTTGAGTAAGATACTCCGGTGGTAGTGGGATTATGGTTTTGGACTGTTTCTACGGTGGTTTTTTCTTTTGATGTCCGGTTATAGTTACTACTTGTATCTACGTTTTTAGGAATTGTTTTAAGATCGTTAGTCTTAGGTTGTTGTGTAATTTTTCTAGTATGTGGTACTGGTTCAGCCGAAATAGGGTCCCTACGTTCCTAAGAAGTTATAGGTGTTTAGTTAGTTACATTATGTGGTGTAATTGTTTAACTTTTTATTTTTGGTATACTAATAGAGTTATCTACGTCTCTTTCGGAAACTGTTTTAAGTTGTAGGCAAATACTATTTTTGAGAGGTCTTTCGTCCTTCTCTTCCTTGCATGGAGTTGTATTATTTTCGATATATACTGTTTGGGTGTCGTTTGTAATAGGAGTTACCACTTTTTAACTTTCGTAAAGGGGATTTCAGTCCTTGTTCTGTTCCCACGGGTGAAAGTGGTAATGATAAGTTGTATCAGAACCTTCAAAACCGGTGTCGTTAGTCTCGTCTGTTTTTTATTTTCCTTAGGTTTAACCTTTTCTTCTTCATTTTGAGAGTGACAAACGTCTACTGTACCAGGAGATGTATCTTTTGGGATTTCTGAGGTGGTCTTTTAATGATCTTGATTAGTTACTTATATCATTTCAACGTCCTATATTTTAGTTGTGTGTCTTTAGGGAACGTAAGGATATGTGATTATTACTCTTTTGTCTTTCTCTTTAATTCCTTTGTTAAGGTAAGTGGTAACGTTGCTTTTCTTACTTTATGAAACCTTATATAGATGGATTTCTTTGATTTATGGATATATATATATTGATATTTTGTGACCACTTTCTTTAGTTTCTCGTGTGATTATCTACCTCTTTATATGGTGCAAGTACCTAGTGTTCTTAGTTATATCACTTTTACTCACATCATGGGTTTCGTTAGATGTCTAAGTTACGTTAGGGATAGTTCGATGGTTACCATAAGAAGTGTCTGGAGCCTGTTTATTAAAGTGTTAAACATACCTTTATGTTTTTTTTTTTTTTTTTTTTGGAGCTTATCGGTTTCGTTAGAACTCTTTCTTCTTACCTTGACCTCCTTAGTTGGACGGACTGTAGTCAGAGATGATGTTTCGGTGTCAGTAGTTCTGTCATACCATGACCGTGTTTCTGTCTTTATATCTAGTTACCTTGTTTTATCTTTCGGGTCTCTATTTAGGTGCGTGGATACTTTTGGAATAGAAACTGTTTCCTCCGTTCTTATATGTCACCTCTTTTCTGTTAGAGAAGTTGTTCACCACGACCCTTTTGACCAGTTGGTGAACATTTTCTTACTTTGATCTTGTGAAAGATTGTGGTATGTGTTTTTATTTGAGTTTTACCTAATTTCTAGATTTGCATTCTGATCTTTGATATTTTGAGGATCTCCTCTTGTATCCGTTTTGTGAGAGGCTGTATGTAGTGTCGACCTAGGAGATACTGGGTGGAGGGTCTTATAACCTTTATTTTCGTTTTTATTTGTTTACCCTGGATTAATTTGAATTTTCGAAGATTTGTTGTTTCCCTTGATATTCGTTCCACTATTCTGTCGGAAGTCTTACCCTCTTATATTATCGTTTACTTCGTTGACTGTTTCTAGATTAGAGTTTTTATATGTTCGTTGAGGACGTCGAGTTGAGGTCTTTTTATTTGCTGGGTTAGTTTTTTACCCGGTTTCTTGATTTATCTGTAAAGAGGTTTCTTCTGTGTGTCTACCGATTGTTTGTGTACTTTTCTACGAGTTGTAGTGAGTAATAGTCTAGTCTAGTCTGGTCTAGTCACCAAGTCAGCACAGACTGAGAAACATTGGGGTACTTAGTGTCGTGCGGTCCGGAGGGACAGGTAGTGGTTGAGGGCCTCAAGTGAGTCTGAACGGCCCTCGGCCGTATAACGTATAACTCACGTATAACGTATAACTCACGTATAACGTATAACGTATAACTCACGTCGTGAAAGGTGTCGTAGTAGAAAGTCCTAGACCTTATCGAGTTGACCTTAAGATAGTGACGGGTCTCGGTCACACTCCTTGAGGCGGGTACTGTTTGCAGTACTCCTTCCTCCGTTCCGTATGCGTTTCCACCCTAGCTCGAAGTCCTCAGGGGGACCTTTAAGAGCTCGTATATGGGGGTTTTGGTCTCAGACGGATGAAAGACGAAACACGAAAGTGGATGTGGAGACTGAAATGCCCCCCGACAGGGGGTGATGGAGAGAGACTTTTTTCTCAATCGAATGTCAAGGTCAATCATTAAGGACCCACACTGTCACAAATTGGATGTTTGAGGAAACCTTTAGGAGATCGGACGGACTTATCCAAAAAGACCGGTGTAAACTAACAAGTCTCGGAGGGTTGACACTCTCCGTCCTCTACAAGATTTGACAGATTTGTGTCTAAGAAAACTCATCAATTTTCTAACTAATCTTTAACATAATCAATTCCCTAAAAGTGAACAACCCGGTTACAAACGACGATTCAAAGGTATAGGGAATGGACGACACAGGGACCGTCACATAACTAATTATATTAACCACATTCATCATCGAAATTACAAACATTGGACCCTGGGAACTCAATTAAGAAAAAGAACAATATCGGGTGGTGTGGAAACGAGACATCCTTACGTTGAAATAGATTACGAAAACCTCCCACCGAGGACTGGTTAGTGAAAATCTCTTTTTATTCAAAAGACTTCTTTCCCAGAATTTTACAATTGTCCGGAGACCCGGTCTTCTACTACGTTTAGTGGATTCAAAACGTATACTATTCAAACGTCCTTCTTTCGGACCGAACGATGTACTGAGATGGGGAAGGGGGTAATAGGAGATACGTATTGAATTCCATATTTTTGATGAAACCTTTTATTTCACGTCCGGAACAAGTGGCTTTGAACCAGAGTGGTACAGCAAGAAAGAGAATGGAGGACCGACTTAATAAGTCGGAGAAAAGAGGTGACTTAAAGGAGTGACTCGATAGGAATAAGATAATTAAAAATATAGGAATTAATTGTAAATTAATTCGTCAACAAAGGACTAGGAGCGGGTGCGGCAGAGAGGAAACTTATGGCACCTAGTCGACCCCGACCTGGGGCCGTGTCTGAGTACAGGTAGGTAAGTCACTACGGTAGGTCGGTAGAGTAGGAGACAACAGGGGGAGAAGAGAACGGGGGTTAGGGAGGATCGTAGTCTCAGAAAAGGTTACTCAGTTGAGAAGCGTACTCCACCGGTTTCATGACCTCAAAGTCGAAATCGTAGTAAGGAAGGTCTCTTTAGGGTCCCGACTAGAGGAAGTCTTACCTGACCAACCTAGAGGAACGTCAGGTTCCCTGAGAGTTCTCAGAAGAGGTTGTGGTGTCAAGTTTTCGTAGTTAAGAAGTCACGAGTCGGAAGAAGTGTCAGGTTGAGAGTGTAGGTATGTACTGGTGTCCTTTTTGGTATCGGAACTGATCTGTCTGGAAACAACCGTTTCATTACAGAGACGAAAACTTATACGATAGATCCAACCAGTATTGAAAGAAAGGTTCCTCATTCGTAGAAAATTAAAGTACCGACGTCAGTGGTAGACAGTACTAAAACCTCGGGTCTTTTTATTTCAGACTGTGACAAAGGTGACAAAGGGGTAGATAAAGGGTACTTCACTACCCTGGTCTACGGTACTAGAAGTAAAAGACTTACAACTCGAAATTCGGTAAAAAAAGTGAGAGGTGAAAATGAAAGTAGTTCTCCGAAAACTCAAGGAGAAGTGAAAGACGGTATTCCCACCACAGTAGACGTATAGACTCCAATAACTCTAAAGAGGGCCGTTAGAACTAAGGTCGAACACAAAAAAGGTCAGGTCGCAAAGAGTACTACATGAGACGTATATTCAATTTATACGTCCCACTGTTATATGTCTGAACTACATGAGGAAAAGGATAAACCTTGGTCAGACAACAAGGTACGGGTCAAGATTGACAACGAAGGAGTGGACGTATGTTCAAAGAGTTCTCCGTCTAGTCCACAAGACCATAAGGGTAGAGAACTTCTTAAAAGGTGTCAAATAACACTAGGTGTGTCAGTTTCCGAAACCGTATCGGTTATTTCGTCCTTATCTACAAAAAAACCTGGAGAGAACGAAAAAGATACTAGGTCACCTACAACCGTTAAACTAGAAACCAAGCAGACGGAAAAGATTTTGATCATAGTCTCTTTACGTTTAGTTTTGGTGTTATTCCATGGTAAAGTGTAGTCAGTCTTACCGACGTTAGCTTTTCAGATGTTCGTTATTTACGACCTCTCCCACACCTCTTTTCCCTTGGGAGAATGTGACAACCACCCTTACGTTTGATCATGTCGGTGATACCTCTTGTCACACCTCTAAGGAATTTTTTGACTTTTATCTTGACGGAATACTGGGTCGTTAGGGTGACGACCCGTATGTGTGACTCCTTTGGTCTTAGCTTTCTCTGTACACATGGGGTTACAAGTAGTGTCGTGACAAATATTATCGGTCCTGTACCTTCGTTGGATCTACAGGTAGTCGTCTACTTACCTATTCTTTCGACACCATGTATATGTGTTACCTTATAATGAGTCGGTAATTTTCCTTATGTAGACTTAGTCAAGATTACTCCACCTACTTTGACCTCGGATAATATGTCTCACTTCATTCGGTCTTTCTTTTTGTGGTTATGTCATATGATTGCGTATATACACCTTAAATCTTTCTACCATTGTCATTGGGACATATACTCTGTCGTTTTCTCTGTGACTACATATCTTGTCAGAAAACCTGAGACACCCTCTCCCTCTCACACCCTACTAAACCCTCTTACTGTAACTTTGTACATATTATAGTATATACTTTACTCAGCGGTCAGGTCCAAGCTACGTGACTATGACCTACGAACCCCGACCACGTGAAATTGCTGGGTCTCCCTACCATGCCCCTCCCTCCTCCTTCCTCCCAAGTCCTACCCCTTGTGCACATATAGACACCACCTAAGTACAACTATATACCGTTTTGGTTATCTTATAACATTTGAATTTTTTAATTTTATTTTATTTTTCTTTTTATTCCTCTTTGAAACACAATATTTTTTTTACTGTACTTACTTTTAGACTACATCCATGACCTTGTTTGAGACGGAAGATATAATTATTACCAGTAGTCACTCAATAGGGACGACATAGTTCTACGGTATTATACATGGACACGAATTTAAAAATAAAGATATTTTGTGTGTCCGTCCACACAAAGATATATTAAATTAAAATATTACTAAAATTTGTCTATCTCTATATATCTACTAAAACTAAGAATTCAGGTACTTCATCCAAGATAATAACGGTAAAATGTATACTTCTTTGACTACGTGCTCTCCGATTCCTTATGGAGTTTTCAGTACGACACTACGTCTACTGTCCCAAACTTAGGTCGATTAAAGTCAAGTAGTAAAATAATTCCTACTATAGTTTACAGGAAATACGGATGCAAGGACATGACCTATGGTGATGTCGGGGGACCTTGTACTCGAGGTAGTTTCGTCTGTAGTGTAGACAGAACGGTTGATAACAAAGGTGTTACGAATGGGTTTTTGATTCTTAATTACTTATTTGATATGACTTTAAAGAGTGTGACCCTAGGTACGACACTACTATTTTTGGTGTCCCCCCTTTTTTTTTTTTTTGTATATAAAGGTACTCTACAATTAAGGTTAAACAAACGAAACACCTAGTCGAAGATATAATACTTATTATTAAATTTTAAAATAAAAACCCGATAAGTACAACACTTACCATTTAGACGTATCTAAACTTTGTATTTTACTCAGATACAGTTTCCGTAATACGTTAGTTTGTGCTGAAAACTGGAGATGGGGTCTCCTACAACACGAGAATCTGTGAAAATATCTCTTCGATCTTTAGGTCAAAAGTTACACTACAGACTAAAAATTTATTATTGGTATTGATGATCGAAGTATATGTGTCAGGTTATAACGTCGGAGGAAGAGGTGGTGTCTTTACCGTCTGAACAGAACTCAATGAAAGACACAGTACGACCCAGGACGTCCTTTCTCGGAAATGAATGTTGGTACCACCATATCCCCTACTCCACCGAATCCTGCATTACGGGGCTAAGGTAACGGGTAATGGGGACGGAAAGTTCTACGTAGTCCATTGTTACGAGACGGGAGGGGTGTCAGAACTGTGACTCTCTCCCCGTACTCAGGACACTCACCGGTGGGAGTAGTCTGTCTGTCTCCGAGACGGACGGGAGCCGCGTGACCGTTGGTCGTATACCCGTCGAAGAGGGATGTCACTCCGTCGGAGACAAGGTAAAGTCTAGGTCTAGACTTAAGACGTGGGACACGAGTTCTCCAGGTCCGTCTCCAGGACCCGACACACTACGAAGACTGGGTACGTCCTTCGACTCAGTCGTCGACCTCCCCTCCCGGCAAACAGACACAATACACTGTGTGAAGGAAATGTCCTCCCTTTACGATCTGAAGACGTGTAGTAAGCTTAATCTTGTGATAGTATGATCTTTATTTCTCACCATTTTGACTTAGTACAAGCAAAGTAAGAGGAAACCTAGTCTCTTAGTTTACATTGTTACCCCAAAGCTGAGATTGTCTTTCCGTCTTTAAAAACGAAGTAGAAACAAGGACGGAGGATACCTTAGACCATTTTCAATGGACGCTTTATAAAACAACAGATACTTGCTAAAGTATAGAACGGAGACGCAGTGTTTTAGACAGATCACGCACGGTACAATTTATCGTCATCCCCCTTTTATGTACATATACACTAGTGTTAAATGTACACACATACACACATTTGTTTTCATTTAAGTCTTTTAAAATCAGTCACGGATTTATGTTCTAGGAGACAATTTTGAGTTATGTACATAAAGACTTAGTGGGGGTCGAGAAGATTTGGTGTGGGTAATTAATACCACCTTTAACCCCATCCCTTTTGGGATTTTTATGTGTTTAGGTCTCGGTTTCGTGATAGTTTTCGTTATCTTTAGGACAATCTTTACGGTCGAGTCAAGTTAGAGGTAACTGCAGACAAGGGACGTAGTGTCAGAATTTTGAGAAACGGTAGAATTTATAACCCTCAACACAGAGTGACGAGATCTGTATCCAGGTACTCTTGTACATTCTGGTTCTAACAGTTTTAAAATTTACAATAACGAGAAGTATTCCCGAAAGGGACCACCGAGTCGAACATTTCTAAGGTGGACGTTACACCTTCTGGACCCAAACTAGGGACCCAACTCTTCCAGGGGACCTCTTCCCTTACTGATGGGTGAGGTCATAAGACTGGACCTCTTAAGAACTATTTAGTTAGACGAATTACGATCTCTCCTTCTACCTGGTCGTAAGTAAAATGGGAGGGAGAGTCGAAGTAGTCCATCGAAAGTGAACTTTTGGGATCTTTAAGAACTTCGGTGATTTCGTTTGTGATCTAAAATCCGAAAAAATAACCCTCTTTTAACGGAAACTTTCAAAGACGAAACCGTACTTAATGATTACACTAATCTTTTCAGTTACTTTCAAGGAGTAGTACGGACATAAACAACGACAAATCAGTGATGGAACTCGGACTGAGAAACGTTGGGGTACTTGACATTGGGTGGTCCGAGGAGACAGGTACCCTAAAGGTTCCGTTCTTATGACCCCACCCAACGGTATAGGAAGAGGTCCCCTAGACGAGTTGGGTCCCTAGAATGAGTAGGACTTCTTCTAAAAGACGTAACCGTCCGCCTAAGAAATGGTGACTCGGGGGCCCCTTCGGGTCTGGGTATAAATGATTAACAGATTTTTTTCCTAAACGAAATTATTCTATATGTCACATCTTCTTGTCTTTTACGACAGAATGTCAGGGTCTCCTCTGTATAAACGGTGTGCTTCCCCAAAAAATTAAACTTTTTATATCAGGAGTAACGGTACCGTTTCTGGACACTACATATAGGAGAAATTATACCGATGACTCCGAGTCTATATTCGGGACTTATTCGTCCAATAAGTTAGTGTCTCTTAGACTCGTTGCAATACAAGTTTCTGTATTTTCTACTACTGACGTTAAAAAACCGAAGTCACAAGTCCTTATATATGTCTGAGGACACTAATGGGTGACTTATTCCATGTCAAAAGTAATGATGTAATTGAATAAAAAGTAGTTTGCTTTTAAAGTTTTTCATATTTTAAGATTCTTTCGTTACCGTAAATTGTTTTTTCTTTGTCTAAAGTACCACCAAGATAGTTAATCGAAAATACTTATAATCAGTACGTAGTCTTACTAACTGCAGGATGGGTTCGAGACCAGGATTGACCAATACATTGGAACTAATTCAATGATTTGTCGAGATGTGGAGTTAAAACAGTAAACATTTAACCTTCAAAGGATCATAGATGGACATCTCCACCTCTCCCTAAATTTTCGAATCGGGTAACGGGTATTTGGACAGTTACAATGTATAACCCCTGTTTGTCTCGAGTCGCTCACTTATTTTACTAAACACTTTCTTTGTAATAAAATTCTGTGTATACCACAGAATTTCGTTATGTTAGGGTTTCGTCCGCTGAAGCAGTCCATATGATATAAGAGTTTTGAATAAGTACACTGACTGTATATACTCATCCACGAGTTTTTCACAAGGACTTACTTACGTCCATATCGAACCTTACTAATGTAGGGTACATTCGTAATTTAGTATTAAAATTTCTCGTAAAAGAGAACATGAATGAGTAAAATGTAGGTATTCCTTTACAACCATGGTTTATTTCGTTTTACTTTACTTTGTTTATACTTTTGTGTTTTTAATTTGGAGATCGACTTTCACGTAAGTAAATCTCGTTCTCGAGGACGTGTACTCACGAGTATGGTCGTAATAAATATTCTCGATTTTTCATCTTTATTGGTTTCACAAAGGTTTTGTTAGTAAGAAGTTCACTTCTTACCTATTCCTCTTAATTCACTGGTATTCCTCATCACTTCTCGACTATACCTCTGTGCGGTACCTCTCTAAGGCGATCCACTTTCTTCTGTCCATGTTTGTCAGTATACGCTAGACTAAGATAGAGATCGTTTGTAGGTCTTGTCAGTTTAGGTATCTCTGTCTCTTGTCTCCTTACCTACGGTCACAGACCCCCTTTACCCCTTACTCTCACTGACGATTACCCATGTTTCAAAGAAGGACCCCGCCACAAGACCTTAGTCTATCACGACAACTGACGTGTTGAGACACTTGTACGATTTTTGGTGAGTTAACATATCAATTTTCGCACTTCAACTACTATACACTTAATAGAAATATTTCGACAATAAATTTTTCACTATCTCGACTTTTATGAGTATAATTAATGTCTAGTTCACGACCCTGTCTTCCTCAGGACCCCCCACGATTAGACGGTTATAGTCCTGTTTTATTCTACCAATATTACGAAACTAGAATTTCTCCTCCCATTTTAGATACTTCTCCCAAAGTCAAGTCAAGTCAAGTCAGTGAGTCAGTACAGGCTAAGGGACGCTGGGGTACTTGACATCGTGCGGTCCGGAGGGACAGGTAGTGGTTGAAGGTCTTAAGTGAGTCTGAGTGCAGGTAGTTCAGTCACTACGGTAGGTCGGTAGAATAGGAGGCAACAGGGGAAGAGAAGGACGGGGGTTAAGGAGGGTCGAAGTCTTAGAAAAGGTTACTCAGTTAAGAAGTGTACTCCACCGGTTTCATGACCTCAAAGTCGAAATCGTAGTAAGGAAGGTTTCTTTAGGGTCCCGACTAGAGGAAGTCTTACCTGACCAACCTAGAGGAACGTCAGGTTCCCTGAGAGTTCTCAGAAGAGGTTGTGGTGTCAAGTTTTCGTAGTTAAGAAACCGTGAGTCGGAAGAAGTGTCAGGTTGAGAGTGTAAGTATGTACTGGTGTCCTTTTTGGTATCGGAACTGATCTGCTGGGAAACAACCGTTTCATTACAGAGACGAAAACTTATACGATAGATCCGACCAGTATTGAAAAGAAGATTCCTCATTCGCAGAAAATTAAAGTACCGACGTTAGTGGTAGACGTGACTAAAACCTCGGGGGGTTTTATTTTAGACTGTGACAAAGGTGACAAAGGGGTAGATAAAGGGTACTTCATTACCCTGGCCTACGGTACTAGAAGCAAAAGACTTACAACTCAAAATTCGGTTGAAAAAGTGAGAGGAGAAAGTGGAAGTAGTTCTCCGAGAAATCAAGGAGAAGTGAAAGACGGTATTCCCACCACAGTAGACGTATAGACTCCAATAACTATAAAGAGTGTCGTTAGAACTAAGGTCGAACACGAAGAAGGTCGGGTCGCAAAGAACACTACATGAGACGTATATTCGATTTATTTGTCCCACTGTTATATGTCGGAACTGTATGAGGAAAAGGATAAACCTTGGTCAGACAACAAGGTACAGGTCAAGATTGACAACAAAGGACTACACGTATGTTTAAAGAGTTCTCCGTCAAGTCCATCAGACCATAAGGGTAGAGAAAGTCTCCCAAAATGGTAATTCGTTTAAGTCGGACATAAAGTCCTAGGGAATCACAGGACCCGGGTTCTTTGAACTAAGAGTTAAAGTAAAAGAAACAGATTTCTTTTCGGAGACTTTCCGAGTCTTCCGAGTCCGAGACGTTTTGGAAGTAGGCATGGACAGTCAGGGTGTCTTAGTATGTTCTCTCTATTTCGTACCACTCCAAGTCTCTGAAGGTCTTACGGTCCTGTTTAAAGAGAGCCACTCAAAGTAAGTAACGTTCAATGTCACTCTCGGTGTGTAAAGAAACAAAAAACGAGGAGACGATACCCTTGTAACACTTATACAGTTCTTAAATCTTAGGGCCAGTTGTTTTCAGGTACATGGTAGAAAGTGATTTCCTGACAAACGAACCAGTGACTTAAACTGTGTAAAGTTTTCCTAGTCTCCGGAGTTATGTCGCTATTTCTATTATACAGTCCAATGCACCAGTACAAATACAGGTCTTAAAGAGTGTCGTGTCTAGGAGTTCTGGTCTTAGCCCTAGTACTGGATCGTAAGACATTTCTCGACGGTACTACTGTTCTACTGCCAGCTCGACACAGTGGTTATATCTTAGTTCTGTGGAGTACGTGTTTTCCAAGTGACTGATCTGACGAGACTGGGTGTCCCGGGAACTGTCTTCCTTATAGAAGAGTCCTTAGGTAGAAGTACCTTGAGTGTCGTCGTCGTAAAGAACTCGTTGGTATTCTCAACCTTTTCAGTTCCCTTCTCTCACATTTCCAGGGTCAGTGATTTCTACCTCACAAACGTGCACTTTGAGTCGTTATGTGTTTTAAGACCAGACTTAATATTTTTAGTCTGTCATCGAAGTTCCAGTATGTAAGTAGGTACTTACTCTACAGGACCCTCAAAAGTAGTTGTACAACACTGTATAAAGTCGTATATAGTTGACTTGACAGTAACTTGTCTCAATTACAGTGAAGGTCCTTAAGACACGGTAGACCTCTTTACACTGACCCGATTTTAGTCCGTAAAGACCTCTTCCGGAAAATCTAAGGAGAAAAGTGACAGGAAGGGTCTAAGGAGAGACATCTGGTTAGGTTCTTAACGTCCCAAGAACCGTGACTTGAAGTCTCGACCTTTATGAAACTTTTACGGAGACCGTATTGTGTCCGAAGGTTCCACCGAGACCATTTCTTAGACGGACGGTTTATCCTCTGTAACCATGGTAAGGACCCACCCCTATTAAGGGTCCTCTTTCTTTACCGTTGGGTGAGGTCAGAAGAACGGACCCTTTAGGGTACCTGTCTTCTTGGGTGATGTCAGTGTCCCAGCGTTTTCTCAGCCTCTACTGAATCATGTATTTGTTGTTGTGTCGATCGTATTGTGTGGATTCTGTCTTTGTCGTTGGCGGGACGTCCCGACGGGTGTCGGTCTCGGGGTTAGACGTGAGTCCCAAACACAAGTCGAGGGGGCGTCGGGAGAGAGTGACACAGTGAGTCTCGTGTCATCATGTGTCGGCTCAGACTACAAACGTGACGGGCAAAGACGTCCACCTTCCTCGACAGTGAGGATTGGTCTCACCGGACTTTTGGAAATGAGAAACCCAAGACCAGACTATAGCTCGGAAAGTCCTCCTCAACTCCTCGAAACAACTCTACAACCTATATGGTCTTTTCTATCCCTAGTTTTAGTCGACAGACCATTCACGTCAAGTCCCAGTACTCTCGGGGGAGACTCTGTCAGTGACCCGGAAAACAGACCAAGTGACTCAGTGGTAACCACGGAGGACCTTCTCTTAGTGAAACAATATCATCTTTACATGTCCTCCTCTCAAAAGTCGGTCTCTTCTTTTTATTTTGAATGGATATTAGTATCCTTTTACTTTTTAGCAATTGTAAACCTTATTTTACAATGAATGACTTATAATTCTACTAGTCTTCTTGACTCACTCACCGTCTTACGTACAAGCGTTTTCTTTTGCTAGGAACCAGAGACCTTATGTGTCTACATTATTTATATCAGAGGTAGACTTACAATGTCTTCGACGAGCGAGTCTTTGACTCTCGGGGAAAGACATGACGTCGTTATAAGAGAGAACACCGATGTTTCTTCCGTTCTCTTTGGTCGAGGCCTTATGTTACTCGTTGGCGCAGGCTTCCTTCGGGGCGGGAGACCACCACTAGCACTTTTAACGTGGTGTCACGCCAGACTGGATAAGGAGGACTATTGAACACCCCATGTATGTCCTCTTACCCTGTCTTGGGGTTCTTCTCTCAGGATTTGTATTCGCACGAATCCCTTTATATAATAACGAAGGTATAAAAAAAGTACAATGTCCATAGAGATCGAAACGTTCCTTGGGGTCAATCTTAAAGATCTACCTTATCAGTCTAAAGAAAGAAAGTACACAGAGGTTCTAAGGGTACTCAGTCTCTTCCTAGGGGGACTTACCTTTCACGAGGGAGGAGAGGACTTCAAGAAATGGACTTGATCGAGACAAGTAGGGGTTCTGAGTCAGTTGTACGGTACCTCCTTTAGAATAGAGGCCGTCCAGAGTTTATTACACACCAACTTACTATTCCAATAATAATGTATGGGATGGTAGTATTTTACTGTGCAACCATTTTTATAGGAGTTTTTTTATTTATTTATATAATGGTAATGAAGAAAAAGTGTCAATTTCCATCTCAACTGGAATGTTGGTCTTTTGACCTGTTTTATATACTTTGTTTAAAACCTGGAACATGTGGTCCATCGTGTCTCTATTCCTTCTGTCTTCTCTTCTCGTGACTGTAACGGGTCGAATGAAGTACCTCCGTCGAAGGTCCGTGGTCACGTACTCCCTAAATGGTTTTGACAGGGTGACACCCTAACTCTACCTTGGATCTTTACACACCTGGTGACATGTTCTCTCCTCCCTACACCTGTTTTTCTCTCTTTCCCTCTCTGTTCCCGTTCCGCCATCGTACTCCTCCCTCCTCTAGGTGAAACTTAGAACCCGACTCACTATTAGACGTTATTTTCTCTCTTTGGAGTCACTCAAACCATTTGGAGGGACTTTTCTAGAGGAGACCCCGGGGACTTGGTATGAACCTACTATCGTGAACAGTGTAAGAACAAAATTAAGTTGATTCATAAAAAAAAATTCTTTCAGTTCAAGTCTATGAATTATATAATTGGTCCGAACGAAGTAAAGTTTCCGTACACACACCACAAATAGTCCGAGGACAAATAAATAAAATAATCTCTAAGTCCTTAGCGTCACCTTTCTCGACAGACGAGTCGCAGATAGTCGGACAAACAGATCCAAGGACACGTTAATAAACACGTTCACTTCACTTGGGTCGTCTTCTATATTGTTTCAGTAAAGTATCGACGAAGAAAAAGACCCTAAATGAAATACCTTTCATACCAACATAATACCATTCTTCAGTTTTGTAACAAGAAACGACTGTATTTGGTAAAATTCCGTACTTCTGAGACACCGACGTCAGTCCACACTCCAACGGAATGTGCCCAAAAGTCCCGTCACGACAGTTAGGTCATTGTTACCGATACTACATCAGTCAACTTGACTGATTCTTGTTAAAGTTCTTGTTAGAAGAAGTTTACATGGAAAGGTGGATGTCTCTAAAAGAGTGGTCAATTTTACTTGAGGATGATTTTAATCTCGATAAAAAAATCACGTGTCGACAAACGGCTCAACAGTAAACAAAACAAATACCGACGGGACCCAGAATCGAAGTCGAACACTCTAAATCAAGAGATTGGTCCCTGACTTGAACCCTGGGGACGTAACCCTCACGTCTCAGGATAGGGGACCTGGTTTTAAGGGGGATTTTAACTCAGTTCAATAGCACGACCATCCTGAGAGACCGAGTCGTCTAGTGGATCCACGAGAATTTGAAAACACGTACAAGTCCTTAGGGATCCGAGGTCGTAAGTAAGACCTTTAAATTTCTCAAGAGACGACGACGATTCAGCGAAGTCAGCACAGGCTGAGACACACTGGGGTATCTACCGTCGGGTGGTCCGAGACGGTAGGGACCCTAAGAGGTCCATTCTTGTGACCTCACCCAACGGTAAAGGAAGAGGATGTTGTACATTTGACTTTTGGTCTGTACTAAGGGTAGAGTTTAACGAAAGTCAACTGACTCCTCGTCCATTCGTTTTTTTATTTATTTATTCATTTATTTTTATTATTAGAAGACGGGACAGACATCAGGGTGATCGGACCTGGGTCTCTACACCTTACTCCCTAGTCTAGTCTTCATCTCTCGACTATGTCAATGGTGGTCCCTTTATTTGGGACGAACCTATGAAAAAAAGGTGACATTCTAAATAAAAACAAAAAAGTAGAGGGAGAGGGAAAGAGACCGGACAAATAGTTCTACAACTTGGGGGTCACGAGTCCACCGGTTGTGGGTCCCACGTCCTGAGATCCTACAATCCCTCCTCCAGACATGACTGGAAGTCCATCCACAGGACTGTAGGTGGGATAATTTACTCCTACCCCTGATGTAGGAGGTCCTGGTAATTTTGATAAGATGATAATTTGAAACATAAAACTAACGACATAAATATTTAATACTCTACTGTTTATTGGTCACAGATCCGGTGTAGAGGGACTGACGGACCGTCATTTTGTATAGAGAAAAGTGTGGAAGACACAGGGGGTGACAGGAAGGTCTTTCAGACCAGGGGTTTCCGCACCTGTCCTCAAGTTGGACGTCTCTACGTCTCCCCTACGAGACACGTTACCCGTACTAACAACGTCTCTACGTCTCGGGTTCACCGAGGTGTAAGGACGAGTACTCGTCTCCTCACCCCTCTACAAGAACGGAACCCTCACCCACTATAAAAGAGGATCAAAGAACCTCGTCCACTTTTCGAGTGAGGTGAGGTTTCTATCGAATAACATTCTCATGTATTTGTGAAAAAGGTATATAGTCTTTATACTGACTACTACTTATTTAAAGGGGACTCCACTGCAATAATAACCGTTTCTCTTATAGGACATGGGACAAAATTATGTTGTGTAATACGGACGTTATCAATGGTTGACCTGACGAGACTGGGTGTCCCGGTAACTGTCTTCCTAATAGAACAGTCTTTTGAGAGGAGGACCTTGAATGGACCCATCGTTGGAACGACATCGTCGGTATCCCTACCTTTTCAGTTCCCTTCTCTCTTATTTCGAGGATCAGAGACTTCTACCTCACAGACGTCCATATAGAGTCGTTCTGTATGTTAGGATCAGACTTAATAATTTTGGTCTCTGATGGAAGGTCTAGTATGTCAGTAGGCAATTGTTACAAGGACCCTCAAAAGTAATTGTCGAACACTTTATAAAGTCGTATATAGTTGACTTAACAGTGACTTTTCAATTACTGTGAAGTTCCCTAAGACACAGAAATCCCCCTTACACTTACCCGACTTTTGTCCGTAAGTCTCTTTTCGGGAATCCAAGGAGAAATATGACAGGGTGGGGTCTAAGGAGAGACATCCCGTTAGGTTCTTAAGGTTCCAAGAATCGAGACTCGAAGTCTCGAGTTTCATGAAACTGCTACGGAGATCGTGTCTTGAGACCTCTCGACGGGTGTCGGACTGGGGTAGACACGGGAACCCAAACACAAGTCGAGGGGGACGCCGGAGAGAGTGACACAGTGAGTCTCGCGTCATCATGTGTCGACTCAGACTACAAACGTGCCTCCTAAAGACGTCCACCTTCCTCGACAGTGAGCTCTATACTCACCGAAGTTTTGGAGACGACCAGTGGAAGACCAAATTACTCGAAAAGTCCTCGTCGAGTTCGAGAAACAAAACCATGACCTGTATGGTCTCTTCTTTTGGACTTATCGACCTGACCATTCATGTGAAGTCTCAGTCTCTACGGAAGAGCCCCTCCCATTGTTGCGGAAGACAGACCCAGTGGCTCAGAGGTGACCAGGGAGGAATTTCTTTTATTAGTGTGTGTGTGTGTCATTCTGAAACAATTCAACCGATTCCTTCTCCCTGGTAGAGGGCGAACTATCTCCAATGTACTGTAGGATTTTGGTTCCTTATCTTGTAGAATCTTTAAAATTTATTTACAATGAGTGCGTAATAGTTGTTCTAGTGTTCAGGATTCGTGTTTCGTCTGTCGTATCGACCGAGTCTTCGTCACCCTCCGACTCAAACCCCTATGTGCTTTTAACTTTTTTGATAAGGAGATCAAAGAACTAGAAAACAACTTTAGAAGTTCTTTTAGAACCAAGTACACAATACGTTCTGTTTGAGGGGATGTTCTAGTACGACATCCGACTCGTTCTCTCTTTCCAAGAGTCTTTACTTTCTACTTAAATATAGTTTGGTGGTTCCTTTCCCTCGTCGCGGGAGACAGCAAGAGGGAGACAAAGACGTCAGACGACATGTAGAAAATCATAAATAGGACTTTTCCTCGAGTTCGACATCCGTATCTTCCCTTTATCCATGGAGCCCACTCGCGTCCCGAGTTCCT